>NC_137135.1:27956620-28020690 GCF_949319135.1 Squalius cephalus
TTTCTTCACCGTCATTTGTCACCCAGACGTATTTGGAATACCCTCCTTAAACCAAAAGTGAAGAAGATTAATAAGAGCATTTGATTTAGAATGTGGCCTAGTCTAATATGGGACTTTCAAAGCTTTAGGGATCATCACAGTATCTCAGCCTACAGTATTTGAGAAGACTGAAGGTACAAAAACATCCTCTTTCAAATGCTTAATCGCATAGGCCTACTTGTATTTCTCTTAAAAAAAAACATTATCCACTTATACTTATACCCCTCCCCACTAAACAACAGCAACAACAAAAAGGGCTGACAGTTTGCACTTGAAGCACATTTTCAGGAAGAATAAAAATAAAACACAAGTATTGAAACAAGGATCGATTGAATCTGATTTTTTTTCTGACACACTCACAGACATACATCTTCTTTTATTCACTTCAGAACGAGATCCCCGTCTGTTTAGTTGACAGGGCACGTCTGCCTCAGACCAGTGGAACGGATTATAAGCCCCATGATGAGCCGTATTGATTGGCTGATGCTATCTGTCTATTAACTTAAGGTCGTGCTCTTCTCGCAGTATGGATGTGTTTCGTAATGAGCCAGAGCCTGTGAGCTAATGGATCATTTTTGCTCAAGAAAGGATTTGCACTTCATAGGCAACCTGGATATATCAGAGAATTTTAAACTTGTGATTTCTAGGAAATTTGCATGTAGATATATAAAAAAAAAAAAATTGTATACACAAGTGTTGTTGTTTTTGTGAGACTGTACAATTTGAAGTTAACTAAAGAGGAATAATTTGTTTAAAATATTTATGATAATATGTTTACTACTCCAAATCTTTTTATTGGTTTTCAGTGACAGTACAGAATAAGACATGATAAACATTAGACAGATTATAATATATGTTTGATCTGAAACCGATCTAATTGGACACAAATCAGTTCACCAATTAGTTTGTTTGAAAAAGCCTGAAGGAAAAATTTAAATAAATTGATCTCAGTGGATTTTCCCTATATACACAAAGACAGAAATGGAAGAGAAATGTTAGAGAGAATAAAACATTTAATTGATGGCAGTTGATGTTAGGGAGTGAAAATGTTGAAGTAATCTTGCAACCTGACAAAAACTGTAGCATACTGCCTTGCCTATGATTCATGAATGATTATTTTCTCATCGGTTCACTGCTAAAGGTTAGGTCAAAGCATATGAGGCATTTCAAATAAGAAAGAGCTTATTATGACAGCATGAATCATAGACTTTAAAATATCTCACAGATGACACTGTTGTTGTTTACCTGCTGCAAATATTTTATTTATATACACACACACACATACACTCACCTAAAGGATTATTAGGAACACCTGTTCACTTTCTCATTAATGCAATTATCTAATCAACCAATCACATGGCAGTTGCTTCAATGCATTTAGGGGTGTGGTCCTGGTCAAGACAATCTCCTGAACTCCAAACTGAATGTCAGAATGGGAAAGAAAGGTGATTTGAGCAATTTTGAGCGTGGCATGGTTGTTGGTGCCAGACGGGCCGGTCTGAGTATTTCACAATCTGCTCAGTTACTGGGATTTTCACGCACAACCATTTCTAGGGTTTACAAAGAATGGCGTGAAAAGGGAAAAACATCCAGTATGCGGCAGTCCTGTGGGCCAAAATGCCTTGTTGATGCTAGAGGTCAGAGGAGAATGGGCCGACTGATTTAAGCTGATAGAAGAGCAACTTTGACTGAAATAACCACTCGTTACAACCGAGGTATGCAGCAAAGCATTTGTGAAGCCACAACACGCACAACCTTGAGGCGGATGGGCTACAACAGCAGAAGACCCCACCGGGTACCACTCATCTCCACTACAAATAGGAAAAAGAGGCTACAATTTGCACAAGCTCACCAAAATTGGACAGTTGAAGACTGGAAAAATGTTGCCTGGTCTGATGAGTCTCGATTTCTGTTGAGACATTCAGATGGTAGAGTCAGAATTTGGTGTAAACAGAATGAGAACATGGATCCATCATGCCTTGTTACCACTGTGCAGGCTGGTGGTGGTGGTGTAATGGTGTGGGGGATGTTTTCTTGGCACACTTTAGGCCCCTTAGTGCCAATTGGGCATCGTTTAAATGTCACGGCCTACCTGAGCATTGTTTCTGACCATGTCCATCCCTTTATGACCACCATGTACCCATCCTCTGATGGCTACTTCCAGCAGGATAATGCACCATGTCACAAAGCTCGAATCATTTCAAATTGGTTTCTTGAAAATGACAATGAGTTCACTGTACTAAAATGGCCCCCACAGTCACCAGATCTCAACCCAATAGAGCATCTTTGGGATGTGGTGGAACGGGAGCTTCATGCCCTGGATGTGCATCCCACAAATCTCCATCAACTGCAAGATGCTATCCTATCAATATGGGCCAACATTTCTAAAGAATGCTTTCAGCACCTTGTTGAATCAATGCCACGTAGAATTAAGGCAGTTCTGAAGGCGAAAGGGGGTCAAACACAGTATTAGTATGGTGTTCCTAATAATCCTTTAGGTGAGTGTATACTGTATATAATGGTGGGCCAAACAGGAAATAATCGTGAATATATCGTGTATACAAATCTGAATATATATTTATAAGCCTGAATATGTAGATTTAAATCTGAATATATAAATGCAAATCCATATAGATAGTTATAAGTCTGAATATATAGTTATAAGTTAGGATATATAAGTATAAATCCTGAATAAATAAATGCATGTATTGTCTGCTTAGGGCCTGAATTTCAGCACAGAGCTGTGGGTATTGCACATAATGGCTCACACTCACAGTATAGTATAAGAAGAAAATCGTTACCTGACATTTCTGGGTTATAGAAATGCTGCAAGTACACCCACATTATGCACTTCACTTTTCCGTGTAATTTGAAGTGGTGTGACTCATTTTGACTGGTGCATTGTGGTATCTTATGATGTGTTCAAGCTAGTCTCAAACCTCAGGTAAACTATAATCAAAAGAGTGACTTTTTTCCCAACATGAAACGCATACTGCAGTGTGTTAATAAAGGCAGGGATAAAAGAATGACACCTTCCACTGAGGAACCTCTGTGTTTTTGATGTGGAAACTTAGACTGTTTTTATATTCATTGCTTAGATAGATATTCACGTTGAACAATTTATATTTATATATTAACAAGCCGTGGAATTTTAAGTTCTGAAACAATTTAAATGATTTACAATTCCTGACAAGTTGATTTAAAGACAAGCAGAACATAAGTTCATGTTTAACCTTACTGTACCTTTTAAATTTTATTTCGGATTTATATGATTCTGGTCAACTTTTATTCTTGTTTGAATATGCCCCCCTAAGGGAACACTAATTCAATGAAGGGAAGAAGAAAGATTTTTTATTCTCTCTGGAAAAATGAATTCCTGCTCACAAACCGAGAAAGAAGGAGGTAAATTCCACCTGTTGTTTTAACTGTAGAAAGATGTGCTTGACAACTATATTTGTCAATCTGTCTTGTCTTGTATTTATATAATTACTCATTCCAGACCTGAAGCAAACCATTTTGGCTTTTTGATTTCACACTGAAATACATTTATAAATAACTTTAGCAAAAGAAAAAAAACTGCATCTACATGACTTTTCCCCACCTAATTATAAAAGACAGGCTTTAAAAAAAAATAGTGGCAAGATTAATTTCATGCTAACTTTTGTGACTTCTGGACATTTGTGACCTTTATAATAACGCTGAAATATAACAAGAACTGCAGCACTTGCAGAATGGCAGAGTTAAAAGTTTTCTTGAGAGTGAATTAGTCCTCTGTGTCAATATGCTGTGGCCAAATCAGCATATAACCATACCTTTAAGTCGAGGTATCTAACACATCTAAATTTAGCCAATTACATGACCTTTCCAAGCTAATTATTTTATTTCATTTCCACCTTACATGTGACAGTAACATGTTCTTCATTGGTACATTATTAAGAGTTATTACACACAATGGGTTAGGAAGCAGTCACATTTCCATTTAGCTTTGGCTCAGTTCTATCATTTTTACCTTCTGACGAAGCCTTTTTACCAAATTTCTAGGCTCTTTTCTAGAACCTAGTGAGTATTACTGTCTAGCTAGCTACTATAGGTGGCTGTACATGTTTAAATGTAATGGAAATGGAACCTCACAACTGGCCAGTTTGGAACACTCTACATTTATGTACTCTACACTGCTGAACTATTTAAATAAATACTTTTCAATTAATTATAGTCTTTACAAACTCCTTCCAGTTACTCTTTTATTTCGATAGTCCACTTTAGACATTCCAACTATAACTACATGTCAACTAACTCTCACTAATTTGCAACTACATGTCAACTAACTCTCATTAGAGTATTAGTAAACTGTTAGGTTAAGTTGACATGTACTTGCAAAGTTAGAATGTCTGTTGGGATATAAAGTGTTAACAGATATTAAGCAGACAGTTTACTAATACTCTAATGACTGACAGTTGACATGTAGTTGCAAAGATACTTATAGTACAATGTCTAAAGTGCACTATCGAAATGAAGTGTTACCCTGTTCCCTTGTTGCAATCACTCCTTTATCCAGCCTTGCCTATTGAAATGCCACAGAAGTTGCGCTGTATACACAAGACCCAGACTGTCCCTATTGTGAGTTCACTCTGCTCTTTCCTCTGCATTTTCTCACCACTCACTATCTTCTGATCCTCTCTCTGTTGTTCTGTGAAGAATGAGCTAATGGTTTCTTTCATGTTGCTGTGTTGCACTAAGTGATAGTGGAGAACCTAAAGAATATGAACTGAACATTTACTGTATGTCAGGTTTGTTTTCTCTTAATAGGCCTCTGTTCCTCTCCATTTGTAATATTCATCATCTCTTCACTGCTCCTAACGTGTAATGCTTGTTTGAAGAATTTTCATTGAATTGATTAATTGATTAATGGGTCTGACTGTCACCAGTGTGGATATAGCATGCGTTTTGAAAACTCGATGTGCAAAAACACACACGCACACGCACACGCACACACACAGGTGCTAGTTTACCAGCTGCAGAGCTCATGTTGGATGCTCAGCCTGTCAAAGCCCAGTCAGAAAGAATGTAAATACGTCAACAGTCTCTGTGTGCCATGTACCGCAACAAAAAGATGCATGGTTGCAGAATATCTTTTGTTAAAGTATAGCAAACTTCCTTTCAGTGTCATGTTCAAATTCTAAGCTACCTCAGTTTCTATTTTTTCTAAAATTGGAAACAATGCTTAAATAGTCAGCAAGCATGCACTTCATTTCATGCAGTACCACTTAAAATGTTGAAGACATGAGCTTAAAAGCCTTTTAATTAGAATAGAAATCAAAATGAACTGTATAATAACCCACTGGTTTCAAGTGCATAGTAACATTGTATAGGTTAAAAGGAATGCCTTGAGGTCTAAGTTCAGCTAGTCACATCAGCGACTTGGAGACTTACGTTAACGTTAGTCAGTTTCTATGACAACCCCTCGCCTCTGTTGGCCTTTTCCTATTCCCATTTCATTTCATGGGTTCTTTCACAGTTACAAATTATTAACCACCCCTATTTTTCAGATGCTGATTGGATAGATGCGGTCTATTTGTCACATAGCACTATCATTTGAGAGACAGGCTACAGTGATGTCTCTACAGACCACCATGGTGCACCGTTCAGAACTCAACTGAGAAAGCCTTTTGATGAAAATTAAAATTGAATTGAGGTAGCAAACAAGATCCAGAATTGTAATTTGTATTTCAGAACATAGAATTTAAATGCAATGATAGTTTTTAATAATAAATTTTTCATAATTTTTCAGTTATACATATTCAGGTGTCCATAATACACTCATCATATGGCTAGGCTACATCAAGAAACATAAGATGAAGTTTAGTATTAAGACTTTATATTTTAGTATAAAAAGTTGTATTATTATATCATATATTATTGTATATGAAAATAATGTGGTAGATATCAGTTTTGATGGCTGTTATTTTATTATTTAACAAAGTTGTTTACACCACACTCTTTCTCGCCTCGGTGCATAGATCTATAACATGCATCCAAACCTGAATGGTGATTCACACGCAAGCATTTTAAAAGATTGAATTAAAAGTTTAATGTGTGTTATTAATCATGTGGGGGAAAATGGGGACCCAGTGATTAACAAAAATAATAAACGTTTTTTGATTTGAGTGTGAATCGCCATTTCTATTATATTATTATTATAATTATTATAATTATTATTATTATTGACAGTATTAAACTTATTACTTCACTATCATTAGATTTTGCCTAGAGTGAGAATTTTCATCTCAGTTTTTGCCATGATTGCCTGGAACGGGATCTTACCAGCAGTGTTGGGGGTAACATTACTTTTAAAATTTACAACAAAATATCTGAGCTACTTTTTCAAATAAGTAACACAAGTTACCTTGTTTTCCCATTTATTGACTGACACCTCTCCTGTCCCCATGTTGAGAGAAATCGTGTGAAAGGTGCAGAGGTGTTGAGTGCGCTGTGTGAACATGATGGTTATTATTGTAGTTCTAGACTAAATGTGAGCATTTGCTCAACTCACTTGCACAAAAACAGATTCAGTGTTCCTAAAAATGAAGAAAAAGAGAAAAAAAAAAACAGGCAAACTCAGAATATTACGCTAACCTGCAATAATTAAATATGTTAAATAACACAATTTATAGCTACTTTATGTATTTAATCTCACTTTATTAACCAATGTATTTGCTGCTGACCTTCACTGATCCAATTCAACTACTAACAAGCAAAAATAACTTAACTGGCAAAATTGGCCAAATCTGAAATATCAGTTACTGAAAATCAACTTAAAATTCAACTCATGAATTGAAAGGAAACCAGTTCTTAAATTCTGTGTGTTTATAAGAGTGAAGAGAGGACATTGTGTTCATAACAAGACTTGGGCCCATGCCAGAGATTTATCATTAGGGAAATAATGCTAATCCTGTGGGTTGCAGTCATGAGAAGCTTCTGTCACTATTTGCTTGTTAAACTAAGCTAGATGTGTGGTGGGCCACTGATGCCAAATTAAAACTCTCTTTCTCTGCCTTTTCATTTTGGATCATTCTTAGATATGAGACAACATTGCTACAGTTGCATTAAAGAAATAACATTCATTTTAGCATTTGCAGCAACATTTGTCTGAACTAACACAAGAGGCCTGGAAATAAGTATGATGAATACATTGTAGACTCTGACTATGAGATATCGAGCGTCAGATTGTTTGTTTTTGGTGCTGAAATTGTTACTAAATAAAAGAGCATGCAAGTGTCAAAACGCAAACAGTAAACATAAGACACAAATGATTATTTTGAGTAATATTCTGGCTCTTGTGCAGAATCTGTCTGGAAGCATCCCAAAGATTAAATGTTTTTAGCAGATTTAGGCAGCTGGTCAAATGCACTGGTGAATCAAGAAATTAATTCTGATGTTCTGAACTGAGGGCAACTCTATTTCTGCCCAATAACAGAGACTCTGGCTACAGTCCCACAGCAGACATGCTCCAGAACCAGGGTCAGATGTGTTCATGTGGGATTTCTCATTAGACTAAGACAAAAAAAAAGAGCTAATGGTTTCTATATTTTTAATGGTTTCTATATTAGTAACTTTAACAGGATAAAATGCTACAGTAAATTGACTTTTACTGTAAAATACTGTTACAAATCTGTTTTATGCAAGTAAAATGTATGAATTACTTTTCATTTAAGAATTATGGAAAACTTAGAAGTCAGTATGCACTGATTATTTGTACATTTCAGGTAGGTTGGTATGTTAATATTATAAAATTTAATGATGTATACAATAATGAACTGTAAAATATACAGTAACCTAATGCCTAGTCTCGCGTAGCCCGACTGTCAGACTGACGGCAGAAGGTTTGGACTCCATTGCAGCTTTCATTGGCCATAGACCACCCAGAGGCAATGTGACTGACATGTAAAGCAACCAATCAAAGTTTGTTTTGTTCTGCATCCTGTGTAGGGCCTTGAAAATTTAACGTCAATGTCCCTACAATAACAGACATGTAAAACTCTATAAGTATTTTAAAGCATACTTTTGGAAATAGAGCATAGTTGATCCCGATAATTGTCATGAGCTTATTGCCATGATGGCATTCTTTTTCCATGAGGTGGATTGGCGTAACGGCAGATTTGTTTCCAGGTGGACTGTTGAAGAATGCGACACACAAGTCTCCCAGAAATCCTGTAGAATTCAACCAATCAGATGACGAATCTGAAACTCCCAATTCTGTGTGCCATATGCATCAGACGTTCAGCCAACGGTCCATGAGCATGACGGCTGAGACTGAGACTACCAAATGCCAAATCCTAATACCTGAAACTGTGTAGTTAACATAAAAGTTTCAGTGTTTCACTGTAAATTGCTGGCAATTTTTTTTTGTTGTTGTTGTAGTTTAACATCAGAGTTAAACTGCAGAGACATATGCTACTATGGAAGCTTGTTTCCGCCACAGAATAAAAAAATAAATGCGTGATATAAAGTCTCAATTGCGAGTTTTAAAGTCAGAATTGTGTGATATAAAGTTGCAATTGTGTGTTATATAGTCAGAATTGCGTGAAATAAAGTCGCAATTGCATGTTATAAAGGCAGAATTGTGAGATATTATCTCAATTGCGAGAAATAAACTTTTAAATCTGACTTTTTTCTCAGAATTGCATGTTTATATCTTGCAATTCAGACTTTACAACACGCAATTGGGAGATATAAAGTCAGAATTGCATGACATAAAGTCGCAATTGCCTGTTATAAAGTCAGAATTGTGAGGGGAAAAAAAGTCTGTCTTTATTTCTCACAATTCTGAGAAAAGATGTCAGAATTGCGAGATGTAAAATCGCAATTGCGTGTTAAAAAGTCAGAATTGCGAGTTTATTTCTCTCAATTGTGAGTTTATATCTCGCAATTCTGACTTTATGACACGCAAATGCGACTTTTTATCTCACAATTATATATCTAAGTGATATAAAGTCGCACTTATCTTTTAAAATGTTTTATTCTGTGCCAGAAACAAGCTTCCATAGACATACAATGACATATCATTGTATCACTCTACATATCACTCTATGGAATGCTTGATTCTGATTGGTCAATCACAGTCTTTGGATCATCATGTACAGGATAGTCTGATTCATATGAAAAGATAAAGCACAAGTCAAAACAGTATGAAGGTTTGTATCGTATTTGGAGGACGCTCTGGTCTCAGAATAATAAGATTATCAGTGGATTATCAGCATGTTGGCCTTTCAGATTTAATTATTTATGATCTTGTTTCTGATGTTGTGTTCTATTCATGCTGAAATCAGAAAATGATACAGTAGGTAGGTATAATGCCTATTGTTCCTTTGAGGTTACTTATCAAGCAATGCTAAATTGTTTGAGCAGCAAAATCCACAAAGTATTATGATAAACATCAGCTTTGCAAGTCAATGAGTAATCTGTGAAATTGTGATTTGGGGAAAATATCTCATCTGTGTTTCAACTTTGAATGTATCTTGATTTCCTATGGGGTTAGAATTGTTGTATTATTCCAAATAAATAGATTGAGATTCACAAACAAATGTAAGGAGATTCACAAAAATGTATCAAATTCACAAACAAATAGATTAAGATCCACAAATACATGTAAAGAGTTTCACAAAAAAAAAAAAAAAAAATTAATTCACAAATAACACGATATTTGCAAAAAAAAAAAAAAAAATTACAAATGTGTTTTATGTCACAAACTCAACTCTGCCTGGCATTTATTTGTGAACCGCTTTCTGTGCATTTGCAAATCGCTGCACACATTTGTGAATCGCTTCTTGTGCATTTGTAAATCCCCTCACGCATCAGTGGATTTTGAAACACTTATAGCGTCGACGTGCAGACATATCCACAAATAAGTAGACTCCACCCACCGTTTATCTAAGCCAATCAGATAACAGCTACATTGAGCTGACCAATCATAGCACGATCTCGCTACAACCAATCACGGCTTTACACTCGGGGCGGGAACTGTTTCATTTTGCATGCTCGAAAGGAGCTGTAATCTATATGGGCACTTCGTTCAAATTGAGCTGTTTGTGTGGTTAAAACACCCCGTTTCCAAAAGATTGTTGGAGTTTAACACGTCTTTATATCTCCATCAGGATAAACTCAGGATTATACACAAATTATGATCATTCACAGATCCCGAGCATCATGATCAGTAACACCCTCTCTACACTGGCAAGCGGCGGTGTAGAGAGGGTGTTGGAAACCCCATACATTTCCACTGGTGAGAGCAACATCCGCTTTGTATTTCTGAGGCCTTGAATCCCACTGAGAGCTTTGACTGCCCCCTTCAGAGAGAGCCCTCCATTTCTGTGACCTTCAAATTAAACAGTTGCTATAACATTCTGATCTCTCTCTCTCTCTCTCTCTCTCTCTCTCTCTCTCTCACACTCACACTCACACTCACACTCACACTCACACTCACACTCACACACACACACACACACACAATTTGTAATCGATGTCCTTTTGAGAAACATGTATCATCATCAAAGAGAAACATTTTGACTTTCTTGCTTGGGTCGGGTCTATCCTTGTGAATATTGTTGCCTTACACTCTGTAATCTCTTCAATTCTTTATTTAATAGAGGCCAATTGTTTGTGTTCCATAAATGAGACAATGAATTATTGAGAGATCAAAGTACAATGAGGCTCCTTTCAGATTGGAAATTGAGAGCTTAGCATATTGACATTTATCATGAATAACGTCAGTCTCAACACTCACAGTCAGTAATTAGTTTCTTCCCATTTTTCATTGTTTTATCTAATTAATATTACATGCAGCATGCAAAAACGTTATAGTAACTTTACACATAATCAGACTCACCTTTTGAAAACAACTGAAATATAAATATATATATATATATATATATATATATATATATATATAAACATATTTTTTTATTTATTTTTTTTTTAGCAGTGAGCTATTTTATAGCATTCAAAGGATTGGTAATAATAAGAAAGAAATCTTTAAAATAATAAGATAAAATAAAATATAAACAAATATATTTTAGAATGTAATTTATTCTTGTGATGACAATTCTGAATCATTCTATTATACTGATTTGGTGCTCAAGAAGTATTTCTTATTGTTATCAATGTTGAAAATGTCTTAATATTGTTATGGGAAAATGTGATACTTTTTTTCAGAATTTTTCAAAGAACAGTATTTATATAAAAAAAACAATGTCAAATTCTTTACACTTAATATATCCTTGCTGAATACAAGTATATTAATTACTTTAAATAAAAAAAATAAATCCTACCGACCCCAAACTTTTGAATGCTAATGTATTTCTGAACTAATTGTACTAATCTGTGTTGTTTTTGGATTCCAAAAATCAATTTATTAAAATATACAACGTTTCAACCCAAAGGTAAAGATCTGCCTGACAACACTTTGGGTCGAAACATTGTATATTTTAATAAATTGATTTTTGTGAGCAGAAGTGGCAGTGTGCCGATTTTTGTTTATTCTTTAGTGAAGTGCTTTATCTGACCATGCACCTGCCTAAAGTTTTTGGATGTGCGCATATTATTATTATTTTTATTTCAATAGTAGCCATCAGATCATATCATAGGTATTTACTGGATCAAACTGCAAATCTAAGAGTGGAAACGAGGTGTCCAAGATGAGTCAGATGCTCCAATATTTCTCCAGTTCTGATATTTCCAGCATTGTTCTGTGTTTAGAAGGGTCAGGAGAAGATTTTAAGGGGATGAGGCATCCAGACAGCAGTCCTTCCTCTATCCCACTTCAAGTGCTATTCTCAAAATTGTCGGTCTGTGTGGGCAGATGACTGCCAGAAATCTTTTGTTAGGATTTTGAGGATGTGTTTCCTATTTTCCCACCCACCTATAAATGCTCTTTGTGCCACTAATACTCCGATTTGCTGGTATTTTGCAGCCTTGTTTGTGAGGCAAATCCCTCCTTTTGTTGGGGAATCCAGCACAGATGGCAGATGGTGTTTGTACTGGTTCACTGAAAGCCATGTCACATATTTTCAGTGTGTTTTTAGAAGTCTGACCCAATGAATGAGTCCAAAGTGAATTACATAAATCAGCAGGGCGTCTGACAACGGTGAAGGTGTGGAAAGAATATGATAAATCAGGTCCACCGATAAGTGGGGTCAACTTAAAGTAAGTAAACCTACAGCTATTGATTATCGGTTGTTATAAGCCCAGATGTTCCATACTGATGAATCCTTAGAATATTGAAAAGCGATGGGCAGCTTGGGTCCTGCAGAGTTTATCTCCAGCCATGATTAAAAACTCACCTGCCTTTAGCCTTCTAGTAATCCTGAAGACATTAATTAGCTGGTTCAGGTGTGTTTGTTTATAGGGTTGGAGCTAAACTCTGCAGGACAGTGGCCCTCCAGGACTGAAGTTGACCTTCTATAGAAAGTCAGCAAACTCAGTTGTGACAGTAAAAGTCAGTAATTTGTATTTATTTTCATTTATTTATTTTTTTAATCACCTTTTCTTGTTAGCTTAGACCAACAAGAAAATAGCCACATAGCCCAGGATATATCTGGCCTGTATAAAACCGCATTAATCCACACACCTGCTCTCTCTCTTTCTCTGTGGAGGATCTAAACGGAAACTGGCAGCTGGTGAGTCATGCCAAACTAAAACTACCTGTTAAAGGCCTCAAGGTTTTGGCGAGTCCATGCTAGAGACAAAGAAAATGATTTTGCCATATCATCCGCCACTCAGATCCACCTGCCTCCTCCTGAGAAGACAGACGTTCTTTCGTTTTCTCTATATCTTTCTCTCCCTCCCTCCTACCTTCAGAGGTACAAAGTTGTGAAGTTGTGTTGCCTCAGCCACATCTTTCTTTCCCCTTTTCTCCTCTGCCATCCTACACAAAATATACAGTAAAATATAGATTTAAACCATATTTAAACCCATATTCTTAAGCTGAATGCTTATTCATAACATGACATTTAGTAGACATTTTGCACGATTTCCATTAATCACTGTTCAAAGAAGTTGCAATGAGATGTTAAACACCAAAATAAATAAATAAATAACAGTATGGTAGCTGAAAAATCACAATAAAGTTCTTTACATTCAGCTCTTATTCCTCAAGTCCCAGAGTTCCTCTCGGATGTAGCATTCGAGAGCTGATGGGACTCTGGCAATTGCCAGCTCAGTTTAGAGCTTGAATGATCTCAGTCAGTTTACCTTTGATACAAGCATTTTCAAAGCATCTGTGTCTCGTACACCTGTCCTTCTTGTCCTCCACAACTACACAGACCTGTATTGCCAAGTGAGAAACAGCCAATGGGAGGTGACAAAAGCACACTGAGTAACGAATAATGGGAACTGTAAGAGCTGCTGGATACAGAAGAAGAAAGTGTGTTTAGTGGCTGTGCACATCTAAAAAATATTTCACAGCGATGCCACAGCAGAATCATTTTTGGCTCCCCAAAGAAACTTTCAGCGAGCAGTTCTTACAAAGGACCATGTTTTTCTTAGTGTGAGAAATATTTGAATAATCTAAAGAAACTTTTTTTCACTATAAAGAAACCAGCCTTGTACAATGGAAAGGTTCCAATGATGGAAACGTTTCTTTACTGAATTGAAATTCTTTCAAATGAATCTGTTACAGCACAGAAAAGAAAAAAGAAAGAGAAAATGAAAAGCTAGTGAATTGCAATGCTCAGCAATAGGAGTATAATTATATGATATAGAAATAGTGTGCCATGATAGCTCTGTGTAAGTTTTGGTAGTTTTTGCCGAATATCTTCCCCACCTTCAAGGCTTTTAAATCTCGTGTAAAAGATTCATTCAAACTTGTGTGTTGCAATTAGTAACAAAACACCTGAGAGCCAATGTGACATCACTAACTTCAAAAATGGGAATGTGATTTAAGCAATATTAGGGTGGAGGGGAAGTTTTTTAAGGATATTCAAGTAATAATTATTTAAATGTCCCACATAGAGGTATTGTATGGCTTTCTAAAGGCTAAGAACAAATAAAATGGACTACTTTTATGAAACTCATGCAAAATGTAGAGAAAATCATACAGGTTTTAAACAGCATGAGTAAAAGTTAAAAAGACGGCACCAGAGCTTCCTTCATTTGAACAATTATTGATCAAACTAAAGTTTGGTTTGTTAAGATTTGTTAATGCATTAGGTATCATGAACTAACAGTGAATATTGAACCTTTACCTTTACAGCAAAGATGAAATACTCAAGTTTATACTCAAGGCCTATTTCAAGCTGTATAAATTAACGCTGTATATGAACAAACAATGGAAAAGTTGTTTAAAGTTTAATATCAGACCTACAAAAAGTTGACATGTTTCTGAAATAAATCCTTGTAATTGATGTAAACTATACAAGGAGTCCCAGTTGGTACATTATTATAATATTAAAGGTTAAATATTAAGGTTATATAATTATAATATTCGAGCCGATTCTGTGATTGTGTACTCATGTACTCATGCTCCGATACCACACAGTGTGTACAGTACAGTGCTTGTGACAAAGAAACACAGACAATAGAGCAAACAGAGAGCAGAATGGATATATCAGAGAAGGATGTCTATGAAGTAGATGTATCCAATTAATAGAGGGTTAAAGAAACATCCCTTTTTCACAGACATCACTGGAAAGTTTGTAGTCCGGTCAGGTATAGCAATAGCAAAGAAAGTAAAATGAGGAGCATATTAACAACGTTAACTGACAATAACGTTCACTCAGCACACATGCGTCATTTAAATGAAAACTAAATCGTATGTGCAAGTAAAAGCATGAACTGTTACGTGATTTACGTATAACGAGTGGTTCCCTACATTATTACAGGAAGGCGGTACAGTAATATCATGACGTTTTCAAGAGGTTTTCTGTGCGCAAACATCCGAAGCGCTCGCCCACAAAGCTGCCTCTCAGAGAGTGTGCGAATAGCTCATTAAATCGAGCTGTCTTTCATGTCTTCTTGTGCTTTAATTGACAAATTTGCACAAAATGATGTCAAAATTTAAACAGTTGAAAAGAAAGCATGTGTGTAACAGTATGTTGGATATGTGCAGCTCTTAAAGGGACAGCAGCATATAAACCTACTGCTGTCTTCATCCTCAATGTTAATCAAACAACAAAAGACAGAGAAAATCACTCACTGCTCTTGACTAGATGAGCCCTGCTGGAACAGCTCTACATTTTCACTGTGCTATTAAACGAAATAAAATTATGATATGAACAATGAAAGTACAATACAGTTTATCAGGCTTAATTAGGCATGAAAATAACTGAAGGAAATATGTATTGGCTAAACCAATTAATTTGATACATATACTTTTGATTTCTCTGTCTAATATTTTAAAAAATTAAAAATGCAATGAAAATGCAGGTATCGGTACTCTGTATCGACTAATACTAAAAATAAAATTGGTATTTTTTACAGGTTAAGTAAAATACAATGAATATGCAATATAGTGCATATATTTATCAAAATGCTCCTCTCTAAGCTCACTTTTCTTGCTGACAAACGAGTTTTGGTTTTTGGTCGTTTTCTGAGGTAAATGTGATGTGGTTTATTGTGCTTGTTTATTGCTCAACACAACAGCTAAAAATGGAAACAACCAAAACTTGGTTATAAGGTTTTAAAATACAAACTTAAAAGAGAGAATACCCTAATATAATAAAAGGGATGAACCACATATATCGAATTTAAGTTTGTTAAAGATGTTCAAGGGTTTCTTCAGCCCTTGAGTAAAGTTAAACTGTGTTCACCTGCCTTTGAACCCTTTAATCTTTCATGAGGGTTTTATCTCCACATTGCCATCTTACATTCTGTTCCAGATCCTCTGGTGGTTTCCTAGTAGTTTTTACAAGTTTGGACATGAGTCATTATTTAATCTGTGCGAGACGTTTTCATGGGGCTCTTGGCCATCTAACCTGTAGTTCATAAGCTCAGTTTTTTGATGGACGGCTCTCTGCTGCTTCTGCTCCATGATCAAGGCCTTGATTTAAAAGTGTTGCCATGAATAAGACATGCGAGGGAGAGCACACCTGCTGCTGGTTTGGGGTGTGTGTGTGTGTGTGTGTGTGTGTGTTTGCTTTTGATTGTGTAAACTGAAGCAAAGGGCCAAGAAACTATTGACTGCAAACATTCACCAAAATATCAATACAGTCAATGACTTTGAAAACAGGTTTTGAATATTATTTTTCCAAATATCATGCTGATATTGCTTTTATACAACAGTTCAGCAAACAAGAAGTTAATATTTGAGTAACTTACATTTTAAACACATTATTGCCAGTCACTTTGTCTATTTACATACAAAAGTCACAGCACACAAAGTCAAAGTCACAGCACTTTCATCAGCCCGGTCTCACCCCAAAACGTCACATACTGACGCGTCTTGACCAAACGGCAATATACGACGAAAAGGGTACCCCTAAAACGTCCATATGAGACGAAGACATAAGCGCACCAGCAGCGCCTCTTAGCGGTACCCTAACGCATACCTAAACCTACCCATAACCCGAATAGTCACATACGGACGTTTTAGGGGTACCCTTTTCGTCGTATATTGCCGTTTGGTCAAGACGCGTCAGTATGTGACGTTTGGGGGTGAGACTGTGTTGCTTTCATAGTTGCATGATTCTGAGCAACAGTGGTGTTTCATTCCTGAATGAATCAGCATTTTGAACAAAAAGGTTGAATGAATGATCCAATGACTCGGGTCTTTTTGTTGTTTTTCTCAAGTACTGACTTTGTGGCTACAAGTTGGTTAACACAGCTATTCAAGAAAGTTTTTAAGTCTTTGAAGATCTTAAATTATGTATGAAGCTTTAATTAATTAATTAATTAATTTATATGCATAATAGTGAAGGGTGATTTGTTTAGTAATTTACAGCAAACATTTCATTCCTCTTCTACCAGAATCTACCAAATTTTGACTCATCCTGCATCTTGTCTATTTTTCTTAGTTAGCAATGTTGTCCATGAAAAATGGTGCTGTCAAAACTGTGGAAAGGTGGGTGAGATAATGAATATTTTTGTCAAAATAACAAATCACTGTTCATCAGTCAGAGTTGCTCAGAATGGCCAATTTAGGCCCTTTCCTATCAGAGAATGTTGAAGGGTTACTGTGCTCTCTAGGTAATGAAGCTTCCCTGACCTAGTTCTGACCAGCAGATATTGAAGAGATGAATGACTATGACTGCTTGTGTTTGAAGGGCTGCTGCATTTGATCTAATTATTTGTCAAATAATTACTTAATTTTCTGATACAAAGTACCATATAGTTCTCCACAGAGGTAGAACTTTTGGTTCAAGAGGTATAATGGCGTAATAATGTAACTTTCACTGAAGTTGAAATCACAATCACTAACAGACCCATTCTCAATAGCAAATATTTTATTAAACAATAATATTTAAATGAGCAATAATAGCCATTATAAAAGTATAAGAAGTTTTACAATGGGAAATAAACAAGCAAACAATTCAGTGAAAAGTACAAAAACAGCCCTCTGGTTTGTACAGGATTTAAGTTAAATAAAAATATAAAGTTATGAAACTTAACTTTGCCCTTAGCCAAATCGATTTGCTCTGGAAAAAATGCAAAAACCATAGATTGCCCAGGACAAAAGCTGTTTTAAACGCAAAGAGTGGTCACACCAAATATTAATTTGTTTTAGTTAATAGAAGTTAATTGATCAAAAAAGGTATTTATGATATTATTTTTTGAAAGCATCCTTGTTTTACAGCATTTTTACACAAATACCTAAAACTTTTCAATGTACTGTTGCTTATTTAACAGCAGTCACAAGCAGTTAACCATGGGATACTGCTGATGCAATAGACTTCCTTTTGGATTACCAAAGTAGTCTCTCTCTGCATGCAGTTTATGGAGTTTATTGCTCTCCTGATGGGACTGTAGCTGAGTTTAGGGGTGCCATAGGATAGATGTGGCTTAAAATAAATGGCCAACAAGACAATTGAATGCAAGGTGCAATCCCACATTATTAGCTGTAATGGCTTCTTATCGACAAACTAATTTTCCTCTCGAATTGAATGTGCCACCGCAGAAAAAGGATGAGAGGAAACGGGAAGTTGTATTTCCTTCAGACTGTTGTCATGTTTGACTCCATTGCCTCTTTTCCACACCTGAACATCCTAGCTCTAATTTTGTTCAGAAGACCTATAGCTATACTAAAAGTGAAGTTAATTGTGCAAAGGAAAATTTGACCAAATTGCCATGAGTTGCATGCAAAAACTTTTTTTTAGCAAGGAGGTCTATAATAATATTTAATAATAACTGAATTTTATTTAATTGAATAATAATACTAATATATTGGTATAATAATAATATATTTACAAGGTATTTGTATTATTATTTTTGTCTGATATTAAGCATTGCACTCATGCCTTGATATATACTGTACATTGAGTATATAATATATAATGAAATAAAAAGACAAATATTGGTATACATATAAAATGGTATACTGTATTTATAAATACTTTTATTTTGAATAATTTGTGTCATTATGTGTTGGAACTTGTGGTTATGGTAAAGGGTGTGGCATTTCCGAAACACAATCCAGCTGACCAATCAGAGCAAATTGCGTTTTTGGAAGGAGGAGCTTCAGAGACTGGAACTAAACAGGGATACATTTCCCAAAAGCATCGTAAGCCTAAGTTGATTGTAGAGACCATTGGAGGCAATTGTTCTTCGATCAACTTAGGCTTACGATGCTTTTCGGAAAAGCAGCCCTGAGCATTACACACGAGAGGTGCTGCAATAATGTAAAAAATTTGAGAAATAAGGTGTTTTTTATAAATTCAAGCATAAAAACATAATCTAGTAGAGCCCAAATACAAAATCAAGACTTTGTAAAAGAACATAATAGGTCCCCTTTAATTTGTTTTTGTTCGTTTTTTTCCTCTTCTTTTACAAGGTCTAATATGTATATTGGTTTGGAATACTTGTCCAGTCCACAGGTGTGCGCACTGTCCTATTTCTCTAAAATGTAATGACTCATGTCAGAGAGTTTTCTCATCCAAAACATGTCATTTTAATGGCTTGGCAAATTACATAACAGGTGGCTATGATTATGTCTGAACAGAGGGACAGTGGTAATAAATTCTTGCTCTTTCTCTTTCTTGCTTTCTTTGTGAGTATCTGGCTGAAATAGTGGACTGTGATGCTTGGCCCACTGAGATGGTCAGATGTGAAATGAGAATGGACTTTAATCACAGCCTGGCACTAAAACATCCGAATCCGGCTCATAAAACAACTGTCCCTTCACGAGGCAGGCCCCTAAAGCGTAATAAAGAATGTCCCAGCAGGTACAAGCAGCCTACTGGCAAAACAACAAGGAGATAAATGGATGTGCCTTTTTTATCAGCAAACAGAGAAATGGAATCAATGGAGTCACACTGTTTGGTACAGTAAAGATTTGTAGCCCTGACCTAGAGTATATATATGTTTTTTATTTTATTTTTTTTACAGAACATCCATAATGTAGTGCTATTGGCCTTCATGGAGTGGAATTGCCTATTGGGGTGAAGTTTGATCTCAGATGGATTTGGCACTTAGTCTTGTAGAAACAGAGGCTTTTATGGCTCATCGATCAATTCAGAATGCAATATACTGTATGCTTGTGGGAATAAACTGCTCAGTATAGTATAGTTTTTGTTTTTTTACTCACTGTGCATCAACAAACCAAACTGCATAGGTTGATATCCAGTTTAAGCCTCTCAGCGGGTTACGCGATTCCACAGACAAGAAGAGAAGTGTTTTCTTCAGGCGTGACCATCTACAGCCTCTGTGAGTGTCGCAGCACATCACTGCAGTCATCCAGGTGAAGACAGTCTCTAAAAAAACCAAATCTGGACTTCAATTCCTGAAACAGCTTCTTACTCACAGCAGGAGTAAAAGCTTAGAGGTGTGTTCATTCTTCTTTCTGTTCTCTTCTGCTCTGCTATCACTTTTAGTCCCCATCACGCCTCTGTAGATAAGCAACCTCATCTGAATGCACTTGTGACAATGCCATTCCTGCTTTGGACTCAGCTGGTCATCATGTCTGTAGAAACAACACTGACAGGATGATAAAGAGCCCATTTTAGGCCTGTAGTCTAAGAAAAACAGCTACAAAATAACACTCTTGGTGTCATGTAAAAAGGAAGATAGACACTAATGATGAACTCAAGAAGGCAATGGGAAACTCAGAATACAGGTAAGCTACAGGTAAGTCTTTTGCTTATACGTATGCAATAAGACCAGACAAACGTAGGACGTGTTCTTTAAAATGTCCTTGATTGATTGGTGACAGGTGCAAGGAATGATAATTTAGGTGACTGGGATTGTGGGAGATGAGCTGAGGGATCTGCCGTGTTCGTGACACTTAGGGTCCAACTGATTAAAGTGCCTTTTAGACAACTAAAAACAGAAACCTTTTTATGCAGTTTGGCCGTTCATTTACACGACTTTACAGGATTCAAAAATGCAAGTTTTTGAAAACGATACAGTTTTCGTCTCCGTGTAAACTAGAAAAATGTGAATTTGCAACCCGATCTCACAGCAATTCGTATGAATTTTACGAGGTGGCTAATTCGTTAGAATTCATACGACCTCACTCGTACTTTTTTTGCTAAATCGTACATATTTTACGAGTTGCCCAATTTGTATGAATTACCTACCCCTGACCCCGCCCCTAAACCTACCCATCACTGGGGTTTAGACAAATTGTACGAGTTCATACGAATTAGCCACCTTTTACTCACTTGTATAAATTTGTACGAATTGGTCGTGAGATAGCGTTGGAATTTGTGAAAATGGTCATGTCATGCGCATGCTTATTACGTGTTCAGTCTATAGGCATGTAATGCTTCTTTACAAAGTGATGTTGCTTACTTCTGGCCTGGCAGAATAATACAGCGTTTTTAGCCGTTTTCATGGTTCTGTTTGTACGGGGGATTGTTTTGACAATGGGTGTCGTCTGTATGCCAATAAAGCAAAAGAAAAACTTTTTTGTTTTTAATTAATCGTTGTCTTATTTTAGCATTTGCACCCTAAAAGTAATGACACTTCTAACTTAAAGGAACACTATGTAGCTTTTCAACCTTCATAATATATTTCCAAGACCCTTGTGATGGTACATCGACTTACAATAGGTTGAATGACACGTCTACCATAGCCTGACGGGGTCTGTATCGCTTTTACTGGCACTATGTAACTTCGGGTTTCGGGTAGTAACCCGAGCACAAAAAGAACTACAAAATTCGACTGCTTTACGGCATACGTCACTTCCCCCACCACTTCCTCAAATTTGGACGTGAGAGGCCAACCAGCGTTTGTTTTCGGCTTTCGTGCGTATGTTTTTGTCATAGGGGCTGTTTACACCTGGCCACTTAATGCGTTTTCTCAGTTCGGATAGCTATCCGATCGTGAAAAGACCAGGTGTAAATGCCCTCCGAAACGCATTCAAGGCGGATTTGAATCCAATCGCTCAAACAACTTCAGGAGGTGGTCTGTGCCGCAGTGTAAATGCATCTGGTTGTTGAAACCACATATGTAAATTGTACTCCTCCCAAAAATGCTAAAAAAAAATAAATAAAAAAAAACGTGTGAGAGCGTGTTATAGGCTATATGTTATAGCCAGATATGACGACGCTACTGAACACGCATCAACGCAGATGAGCAGCTGAGCATCTATTCATTAAGCCAACATGCAAACTATCGCAAATCAAAGTGAAAGTAAGTCGCAGACGCTTAACACACAATCATCATCATTAAAAGTAAAGAAATGAAATGATCTTACCAGGGCTGTTACTGCTCTCTCTTATTGTGGTCTTTGATTTTGAAATTTTAGCTGATGATCAATAAAATGCAGCTCATATCTGTTGCTTTCGATGACGTGCACTCCATTAAATCTGCATATAGCGCGGGAATTGAAGATCGGATTTAAATCCGTTTCGCAAAAAACACATTTATGTGACCAGGTGTAAATGGAATCCTTTTGATAAATCAGATAGCTATCCGATCTGAGAAAACGCATGAAATGGCCAGTAAATAAATCTCTTAGTATTTACGACAGTGCAAGTATTCCACAGCAACTCTAGGGGTCGCTGTTTGACAAAAACACAATTTCTACACAGTGTGCCTTTAACTACAGTGTTCAACAAACTTCCAAGTGGGCCTCAAGATCACTTAAATTGTTATAAGACACAACAAGCTTTAAAATAAGATAAAACAACAAAAAACAATTTTTTTTTTTTTTTTTTTTGTCCAGTAAACCAAAAATGTCTGGATTAAAAAGAGTGGGATCCCTGAATCTTTTAAAACTTCTGGAATTCTAAAACTTATTAATTTTTAATTATAATTATTTTAGTTATAGTAAATCAATTAATGATTTCTGTCTATTACAGGTTAGATGTCAAAAACTTTAATGTAGGTATATATCAGCTTTACTGTAGCTTAAAGTCGGCATGAAATGGAAGTTGCGATAGTCTTTTCTTCCCCATTGTGACTCATATCCGAGTGAAATGGCTTATGGAACAAGAAAGAAATGTAGAGCAGGACTTGATTTTTTCCCATCAGAAACTGATTGGATTGTTGTGGTTTTCTATTGTTGTGATCTCATGAGACAGGCTGCAAGAGGGAGGGGAAGTTATTTTGATTAAAAATTATGAGGGCACTTGAATTAAAAAAATGATGTGCATGAATAAATCATTAAATACTGCAATATTCCATAAAAAAATAAGAACTGCCAATATTGGTTTCACGTTGACTGTAACTATTAATTGTGAGAAGCTACAGTTTCAAAGCAGCTTCTCCAACACTGAAAATGAACAGAGGACGATGAAATAGAGTAACATTTGTATGGGAACGTGACAAGATTTGTTATGGTTATTACAAAGCACTACCTGTGTGAACAACTTAGTCTGGTCAAAGAAAAACTGTATTTTTGGGGTTGAATAAAAAACATCAAAGAGATCTGTAACACGGAACAAAGAGCAACTTAAAAGGATAGGAGGTGTGTGTGGATGTCAGTGTGCTTCACAAGAGGCTGTGGACGAGATGCTGTGGACATAATCGTTATTCACTGAATAATCTTTCCCTCCACTGTAGCATGTACTGTAGCTGTAAAGGTAAATGCAAAATGTGTCCGTTCTCATCCCAAGGCGTCATATACTGACGCTTTTGACATTTCGTCTACATCGAACGTACATGGCACCCTTTAGCGTCAATATGAGACGCAGATAGATATGGGCCAGAAGGCGCCTCCTAGCAGTCTAACCCTTACCCTACCCCAGACCTAAACCTACCCATAACCGAACAAAGCTCTGTACGTGTCATATTGACCTAAAGGGTGCCATGTGCTTTCGATGTAGACGAAATGTCAAAAGCGTCAGTATATGACGCCCTAGGATGAGAATGCGTTGGTAATTGTCAGATGACACGCCTAGAATGCTCCACCTCTCCATGTGTTCACTGACATCAGAGAGGCAGGTGGACCACCAGGTGTTCTGGTCACCTCCAGACTGTATGGATGTCTCATCTCATTGGGCTTGTGTCAAAGTGATACTTGTAGTTGTTAGCTTTGGCCTTGGCCATTTTCAAGCTACATCAATTAGAGACATCAGATCAGAGTCCATGAATATTAATCAGAACGTTTTTTTTTCCATTTTAGTTTTGAGTTTTGTTGAGATGACAGTAGACTGGTATAGTCAAATCACCTTTATTTAGCGTTTTATACAATACAGATTGTTTGAAAGCAGCTGCACAGTAATAAACAGGAAAATAATCAATGATGCAAAAAGAATTCAAATCTGCTTTAAAGCAGCTCTAAAGTCAGTTCAGTGTAGTGTAAAGTTAATCAATTATGAAATTAGTATAAGCCAAAAGTGTCTTTATTCACTTTGAATCAATTCGATGTTGATTCAAATCCGATCTATAACAGTGTCAGGACATTGAAGCTGGTTATATCTGGTTCTGCAAAAGTAGTTTGCAACACTGCCTTAGTTTAGTAAACAAGCCGATTGAAGCCTCAGGTCCCGTGGGGGCAGCTGGCATTTTTCAAACTGATTGTTCTCATTTCTCATTTGTCAAGCATGTGCCCCTGTTATGCCAGATGATCCACATTCAGTCTCAGCGTTGATTTATTATGAGGTGCAAATCTAATCTGTCATATATTGATGCGGTTTGAAACCGCGTCTCCCGTTAAAACATGTTCATCTCTATATTTTAACACTTGACAAAGTGTTGGCTGTCATGTTTATGCGCTAAAGATTCCTGTAAGTTAAACAGATCCATCATCTTTATCCCTTTGTTAAAATGTCATTCAGTATTCTCAAAATAACACCCCAGAAGTGCAACAAAATTACTCAAACTTTAAATCAAATTAGTAAGGAGCTCATAATGAGATCTTGTTTTTTTTTATTATTTAGATACAATTGGATGAATATAAGCTTGTTTGTTTAATTATGTCTGCATGGCACATAACTAGATAATCTTAAATGTATTTTGGCAGTTTTTTGTTGCCATGCCATGAGATAAATCTCTTGGCTTTTTCCGTTATTAAACAAGCTTAAAAAAGCTCTCCTCTAATGAAAGTATTTCAAATTAATCAGGGTGGCTTTATGGATAAGCTTTGATATTTTTATATAAAATGTCATATGCATTGCAATGTAAATATCTCTCTCTCTTTATCAATTGGGGACCAAACCTTAACTTACCTGAAAACTACCCATAATTTGGACAGGCTAGTTTACAGGTAACATAACTAAGTATTACTGAATTGTTTCTTTAAAAAGTAAAAACACCTTTGACCCCAATTATTACAGACTGATGACCATGTCCCATTATATTCAGCTGAAAAGACAAGACCATTTTTCATATAGGCAAAGAACATTCCTCTGATTTGGATTTCAAACACATCAACACTCGCTGTCCTGATAAATATCTGCTCCGTTTTGAATAAGCTCTTTACATGTTGCTATACGCATTTCATTCCTTGCTTTATAAATGAACAACAGCACAGCATTCAAACAGTGGCATTAGGGGACATTGTCATTCACAAATGGCCTCTCTGAAAATTAAAGCTGGTCCATAGAAATTAATTTCCTGGGAACAAACAACAGGTCCAGAGAATGACAGGCACTTGTGTTATGAATATTCTTAATAAGCAAGACTGTGTGTAAACAAGTCACTTCATAGCAGTTTGCTTGAGCTCTTCACATTTAAACTTCCACTTCAGCTTTTGCACTGTCAGTATTTACACTAGAGTATGAAATCAATCGATCAATCAAAATCAAACAATCAACTGAATATAGCATGCTTCCCCAGTGATGGCTTCGGGATACCTCCCTGAAATGACTTTTTGCAGGTTGGGATGTCTGCCTACTTATCCATGTTCTTGCGATTGCACTTGCCACGAGACTCCGCCCACACGCCATTTCGATGCATCTGCGTCGCATCTAGTGTGGACAGACAATGTATTTGTCCCTGGAATCTTATAAATTAATCTTATGGTATAACATTATTATAATTACTAACATTATAAGTGAACCTTGTGGAATTGATTAAAATAATGAAAAAAAAAAAAAAATTCATGTCATGACCCCTTTAAATGAGGACAGGACAGCAGAGGGGGCCTGAATGGACATGCCTTGTTAATAAACAGATTACAAACTTGTTGTCACATGAAATTGCACAACATGACAGTGTTTCCAATGATCACACCCGACAGATTTCTTTTGACAGATCTCAGAGTAATATGCAGAAAAGGGCAACCACAATAAAGTGCTATCATGACTCATTTACTGACAATACGCTGCCCCTTTTTTTGCATTTGATACGAATAAAAGCCCAGTGTGAAAAAAGCACAAGCTGTCCTTATCAGAGAGGGTGACGTTTAGCAAGTATTCAAGTACTTGTATCAAACAACAAGAGTGCATCCAGCTCCCTAAAACAGTTCATTTTTTTCTTGAAAAAGACTTGTTTTAATTTGAGATGTTTAGATGTTCAAGTCAGATATGTATTTGAGAAATCGGCTGGTGATCCCAAATGAAAATGTATATTGCCTATTAAAAATCAATGGTTAAACGTGCAGTATGTTGCTTGCCATTTTTTTTCATAATGCACAGCTACTGTTGAATGGTTATAAATAGAGTATAGTATAAATTAACGTACAATAACAGCTAAAGCTTTTGTGTAATTTTGTCTTTTGTAAAAAAAAATATCAGGATATAGAATATTAAATGTGGAATATTTTATTTGAATAAGAAGCATCAGCTTTCAAAGTGTGATGACAAAAAAAAACATATTCTGGAAGAAAACGCAGCACCTCTTCGGAGTCGTCCTGCTGACTTGCATTGTAAATGAGCTGATGTGTCTTAGACTCTCATGAGCCCCCGATGTGAAATATCAAACAAATAAACAAACAAAAGAAAAGGAGAAAAACAGACAGTTCAATAAACCCGCCAAAAATAGCTTAAAGAATTAATATCACAGTTTTCACAGCTGATTCTCTACTTTTTCACCCAGCACTGAGTTCATATTACATTTGTATATATATATATGCTGTTTATAATACTAATAATACACTTTCGTGTGACCCACTTGGGGAAAATATGCAATTTTACTGATAGTTCCTCTGAAATTCAAAGCCATTTGTTGGGCTTTATTGATTTTGATGAGCAAGATTATTTATTATTTTGTCAAACTGAATGAGATTCCAGATAGTTGTTTGATATTTTCTTTTGTAAATGTTGTTTGCATGTGTAACTCTGGGCCTGAAGACCTGAGTTTTGATTATCTATAACATGATAATGCCCTTGACATTTTATCAAGCATTCAAAAGAACAAAATGTAACACTGAAGAGAGAACAAACTGAAAAAAAGCCTCCAGAGAAACTTCACATTCGTGATGATTAATTCAGTAGACTTGCCTTCTAAGAAAGATGCTCACTATAGATTCAGTGTCTTAAAATAACCACGGTTCAGCACTGTCTCATAAGAAAACATCACTCTTGTCACTTTTATCATACACCACCAAATATGTCACAGGTGATGTTTACAGCTCATTTCAGAGGATTTGATCAACTTACTCAAGGCTAAACCGTATAGTTCACCCAAAAATGAATATTCATAAAAATGCATGAATTATTTATTTAGACTGCAAAAGTAAAACATGCTTTAAAATTGCTGTGCTACAGTATACACTACCGTTCAGAATCTTTCCAAACATTTTGTACCTGTAAATGTTATGTGTTTATACAACAATGAGACCATGCTGCCTGTGTTTCTATGTTTTGTTTTGTTTTAGCTCTGGAAGCTTCCTTTTTTCCCTGCAGTGCACTTTGTAGATTGATATGTCCTTCATGGTGATCGATCTCCAGGTCACGGGCTGGAGGACGAAGGAGTTAGGAAACCAACATCAGTTATGGTATTGAGGAGCAGCCATTGTTTGCACCTGGTTGGATATGTGGTTGTCCTTGTCTGTTTATATGACATTGATTCGCACATTTGTTATTCATTATTGTGTTGATTTCTCAAGTTTAAAACTGTAGGTTTTTGTGCCAAGAAATTCTTGGTGAATAATTATTCTGATTATAAATCGTCTCCTGGAGAGTCAAGTAATCACACACCTCTTTAGCCATGCTGGGCTCAGAGTCACAGCTATGAATTTTACTTCCACCCATTTCCTCTTTGTTTGAATTCAACGAAACTTGAATAAATGGAAAGACTTTATGCATGTAAGAACACCTGCAGGGAATATTAGAAAGACCTATTTAGAAAATTAACAGTTAAGGGTTTTATTTCTGTTATCTCCCACAGGTCTCTGTTCTTCACCTCCCATCTCCAGCAATCCCCGGTGGATCAGGGAACCTAGACAGAAGGCAGGCAGAACTCCTGAGATAATAGTCTCTTTTTAACACTGTGCTGTCGCTGAACTCCAGATCTGAGATCGGACGTGAATACAATTTTCCTATATGCAGCTTAAATTATGACGGGTAACAAGCCGTAGACGAACCTTAACAGTACAGGACATTATACACTGTGCTTATAGTCATAATTTGGCTATGGGTTTTGTGCAGGCATGAATTATTGTTATTAGATGAGAAATAACACGCCTTTACATACTAATGGGGAATTCGAGTATTTCTACTATCAGAGGTTTCCTCTTATTACATGCTCAGTAACCATTTAAAAAAATCCTAATGCACTTCACTTTGGGTTTAGCCATGTAAGACGCATTAACATTCAGTCCTCATATTCATCTTATTGTTTCTATAATGATGCAGCTTGATGTGAATTTTAAGGGGAATCTAATTTCAGAATCTTGCAGGTGATTGTAGAACTGCACAAAACAAGAAGATTATGTGTCTTGGCCAATATGTGTCTAAATGCAAACATAATTTCTGCATTTTAGATATGAATTTCTATTTTCATTTAGCATCACTTAAGTGTAGCAAGGTGGGGGGAAATTCAACTGGTCCTAAAATTATGGCAAATGTCCAGCCCGTTCTCTCAGGGCGTCATATAGCACGCAGTGTGTTTATCGTCCAATGTTTACGCGAAAATTAGTTTTTACGTCCATATGATACGCAGTTTTCGCGTGCATTTGATACACACTTTATTGCATGTAATACACATGCACCCCACACCACTAATCCTACACAAACGTATAATACACACGCACCCCACACCACTACTAAACCTACCCTAATCAACCCATGCGTGTCCTATGCACGTAGAAACTAATTTTCGCGTATATATTGCACGATAAACACACTGCGTGCTATAGAGACGCATTTAGTGTGAATGGGTTGGCGTATCATATGGACGTAAAAATGTCAGTGTTTACATGATTACTTCACCCGAAAAATGATTTACTCAAACCTGAATTACTTTCTTTTATACTCCAAAAACAGGCATGTGAGATTGGATGGTTTGGGAATTAATCTTTCAGATCAATTTTGTGAACTGAATCAACCAATGTATTCAAACATTTCAGAAGATTCAAAAGAATGAATTAATTCACAAACCAAATACCTTTAACAAGTATATTTTCAATAATAAATGTAGAATCCTTCTCTTTTCACTTGCACCTAAATTAATTAAGAAAATTACTTTCTATGTGCTAAGTTTTTTTTTAATAGCATATCTCTGTAATAATCTAAATATAGTCTTAATATACAACATCCTACAAAACTCTCAGTAAATTGACCAGTTTGCACACAATCAACTTTGTTTTACCTCCAAAGATTATTCTCCATTTGTCTCATTGCCTTATTAAAATGGTCCTCATAGTCTGAATGTCTCTACTTACACCAATAATCAACAATGACTATGTTTACCTGTACAGGTTTTTATTTTTCTGAATTAAATGAAATCAAATAGCACATTTTAACTGTTTAAATACCCTGTAGTCTGATGAAAATATTTACATAGTACATTGGTAAAATGCATTACATCTACTCTAAACAGAGCTTCAGTGCACGCTAAAAGCGGCATTTAGTGTCAACGCTCCCAAAACAGCGAGACACTTTTGAGCTCTGTCAGAGGTCTTGTCGCAGAAAGCGACTGAGAAAGCTGAAGTTAGAAAACCCAGCGTGAGACCCCATTGTGTAACTGCAGCATTTGACTTTCTAACATATCTAAAAATATGTGTTGCACTACACTGCAGATGCACACAAAGATTCAGAAGTTCTTTTTAAGATTATTCTTCCATTTAATGGATTAAGATCAACTGCTCTTTTAATTTGATAGAAATTTTAGATCCAGAATAGACACTTTTTTTCTTTACAAATTCGGTGTTTACATTGAATTATTAATCTTCAAGTCTTCTAAGAGTTATTGTTATTCATCTCAGCCAGTGGTGAATGGTTGGTGTAGAGTACATGATTATGATTGCTTGACTTTCTGGCAGGGGAAATGGTTTAAAAATGATGCACATGACATGTCCACAACAGGACGTTTTAGCCATAGCTTCCATTTGAGAACATGACACGATCAAATGTGCCTTTTTGATAGAAAACTGTTGGTCCCTTCATCTGTCCATCACATGCCACTCAACACCATGAGCTCAATACTCAATTCAGACCAGCTGAAGGACAGATTTTTCTGTCTGCTTAAGATAAAAGAACTGAAAAGAATATAGGCTAAAGAATAAGAAAAAAAAATCCAGAGGAGCATTAATAAAATGCGTAAATGCATCTGATAACTAAAAATACACGTAATCATAGAGTAGTATAATTGTTTTAATGGTGGATGATTTCTTATTGTCTGGATGTGAAAATTCAGTGGTGGTCTTTTCTTTGTTTGGATTAGTTTTCATCAGCACCAGGGAAGAGCAGAAAGGAAGGAGCAAGCTGGAGCTGGTTCTTAACCTTTCTCTAAGTAACAGCTGCCTTCTGGGGATTTAGACTTTGATGCCAAGCGAGCGTCTCCCCTGAATGTCATCCCTAATTGCCTCCCGAATCCATCTCACTCTGTGCTCAACTTGCCAGCCTGTGTGGAGATGTGGGCTTTGCCACAGGCTAGCCCGTCTTCTGCTGATGCTGGATTTGAATCTTTGTTTGTAGATGAACCTGCACAGCAGTCACTCAGCAGCCAGAAGAATTGTTAATACCTCAAACAATGTTTGCAACTTTTGCTGTGAACTGATGCTTAGTCAAGTAAAAACACCTTTTCTAGCTTTGTGCTTTTCCAGTGTTACTTCACGAGCAGTTCAACGACAGCTTTGTCTAGTTGTAGGGAGACATGTTTTCGTCTGCTCAACTTTAAACAGTTTCGTCAAGCTTTCGTAATGATTGAAGCTTGTGCACATTTGTGTGATCCATGTGTGTGAGGCTTAGTGAAATGGTTTAGGCAAAATTATAATATTAAGCGGACAAAAGCCGATTAATCCATCCAAAATACATTCATCCAAATACAAAAAAGAATGGTGCAATAATCCAGAAACAGACTAAATGCTCAGAATTGCTATGCAGAACATATAAGACTGAGGCTATGTTCAGCATGAATACGGGAACAGAGGATTGAAATAAACTACTCTTACTTTTGCTGTAGTATAGAATGCAAATTACTGAAGTGATTTTTAATCTCTTTCAGACTTTTCAAAGGTTACAGCATTTTTTTGTTTTTGTTTTTACAAAATTGGATTTAAAACGCCAAAAAAAAAAAAAAAAAAAAGTATTTTCAAAATGACAACTATAAACCGATTTACTGAATCATGTTATGTGATTGAGCTCAATTAAAAAAAAAAAAACATGAATGCAAAATTTTCTACAACAACAAACGTCCATTTTATTTATATTCTACAAACAGGAAGTGGGCATGCTAATTCACAGGCGTAATCACATCAAGTTAATATAATCGATTAACTAAAGTCAATAATTAAAGCCAATGATCGATACATGTTGGTCTCATCTGCCCAAAGTACATTTTTTTTCCCAAAAACATTGTCCTCATTTAGAGAAAATATATTGGGTTTCCCCTGAATCCAGTATTTATTGGTCATTTGGTTTCCTGTGAGAGAAACAAGATGGGCATACATAATTCTCATCCTCTTGTGATGCCTATTGTCTGTCAGTCTAATTTAATTCCCTATTAAAATGAGTGACGGTGGGCACTAAATGAATCGGCTCAGGTTCAGACTCTCTATAACTCATCTCACCGTTCGCCAGCAGACTCATTAAATCAGTCCAACTCCCGGCCTCGTTTGACCAACCTGTTCCACCACACTTATGACTTTAATGAACACTCTGCCTGCATGAGAGAACACTCTGATAAACAACTATGTTCAGAAGAGATCAACTTGACTGATAGATTATTTCCAGCCCAATGCAGCAATATGAACATTGCAGGAAATATATATGTAGTTGCTTCAATATCAGGGATTTATTTTTTCAGTTGATGTTTTTATTCGGCTCTGCTGTATTCATAGCAGCTGCTATGGAAAGTATTTAATGAATAATCTCATATATAGATTATATATATATATATATATCGATTATATATATATATATATTTATATTATATATAAGTATATATTCACACATATAGGCTACTTATTAATAATTGTGTGTGTATAGACGTAATAAATGTATGTCCATCTTTCATTTCTCAGGTCTTCCCACAACAAAGAAATCTAATGATGGAAATAATGATCTATCCAGCCCTCAATTAACATTCCTCCTCTGTGGTATTTAGACTTTGGCTTTCGATGTGCCTGGCTGGATTGAGTTCAACAGATTTCATAACAGAGATCGCTGTGACTGTCAGAATTAACACCTTGTAACCAGTAATGATTTAGAGAAAGAAGTCTGTCTTCAATATGACAAAGACAGGCAAATAAAATTCCATGCCGTTTATTTAGTCAACATATCACTTTGCATGTATAGATTTTTTCACCAATACCTCAAGTTTTCATTTTACGGACATGGACACACACCCTTGATTACCTTTATTTCATGTACTTCATTTTGTATTCTGTGTATTTTATATTACATTGTGCATGAACTAGCTCTTACACTTGATAATTGTTCTAAACAACCAATCTGCAGCACTGGAAAGGCTGCAGGACAGTCTAAGTGTTGTCCCTTTGCCCTGCTTCATTTGACTGGATTTGAAAGGCTTGTCTTCACTTGAGTTCAGTGAATAATGTGAACAACATAATAACTGAGTAAATTATTAGTGTTCAACCTGAGGATGTTTTTACTCAGCGTAACATTTAAACATAGACGAGCTAAAAATCAAACTGGAAATCATTCAACAACAAAAAAGTCATCTTTGCATAATGTGTTACTCTGTGGTGCAATGCATATTGAAGCAGATGTGTAAGTGTTTTCTTTGGATAAGGCCTGTTGTACTGTAAATGAGAGCAAGAATAATTGTAACACCCAATAAATTAAATCATCTAGATTTGCTGTAATATGGTAAAGTGTCGTGAGCAGTAGATTTTATGGTCTTATTTGAAAATATTTACTTTCCATATTTTTCTGTGCATTTGCAAATATTCTTATGTCACTATTAAAGCCTCATGCAAGCGCACAGCCATCTTTAGAGTTTTTTGTTTTTGTTTGAACTTCTGTTTTTGCGGTAGCTCTGTATATTTATGGCATCGCTGTCTAAGAGTAGCCTACTTAGCTGGTGAAGTGGATTTACTTAGAATTAATGAAAGTTTTCATGAGCATTGTAATGTATGAAGCAGATATCATAGCAAATGTCAGTAGACCGGGAACATTTTAGTTCATCCATAAATCCTTAAAGGTTGTATCAGCGATTTCAGGCCCAAACATAAATGATCACATTCATCTAATCTTTCCTAACGATCCGCTAGCTGCCCGCCCCATAAGCATGCCGTCAAAAAACCGCGTCACTGTAGGCAGGCTCTGAAATCTGCACACAAAAACAGTTGGTTTCACCAACACTCAAAACCAAAATAAATAGTGTTCCAATCACCGACAGGGGTGGGTGTTGTGAGGTTTTCGCGTGCAGCCGTCATAGGCAGCTGACATCGCTGATACAACCTTTAAGATCTTGACTGCGTCTGAAAACTGATTAATGCTGCCCTTGCAGGATGCACTCCAATGTAGGAAGGCATCAAAATACAATGTTAGTTTCACTTCCTCTCTCCTGAGATACCTTCATCTGGTCAATTTATGAAGGCTGCATGTATCTTTTGCCTTTGATATCCCACAATCATGTGCTATCCATTCTGAGATGCTGTCTGAAATTTGTGGTTAGTTTGTGAGTAAATGTACGTTTTTGACCAACGTTTTCCACTTTTGATGTCATTTCTAGTGAGAAATTACTATTGTAGTCATTAAAAATTCCCCTAGTTTTCACCAAAGCTCACTCTATTTTGCTGTGGATCATTAAACCTTTACACTTTCTCATAAGTCTGTCCGAAATCATTTTCATGAGGTACCAAACACTGCCTGCAAAGTTATTGCCTGATAGGGCAGCGAGGCAACAAGTCAGCTGTCTATAAGTATTCGAACGCAGCCCTTACCTGGAAATACAAACCGGAAGACAGAACCCAATGAACGCAGAGCTGAAATGGGGCAGTGCTAATTAAGGTCTATTGAAGATGTTTTTCATTGACTAACAGTGCACATAATACAACAATTAAATACAGTAATTCACATTACAGAGTTTATTACATACCGCATTTACACATACACATCATGGGTGCTACTGAATGTAAATGTCTTGTGTGAACGTTTTATTGTTTTTGACTTTATGAAAAATGAGGCAATAGATTTAGGCTAAATATTTTCTGAAAAAAATTAGCTAAACATGCTATACCTGCCACATTCCTCTGTTGATGGCATACTGAAGACTGTAATAATTTTTTTTTTTTTCTTTGTCAATGCTACTGACAATGGAGATTTAGTAGAAATTATTTTAAATCTTCTTACAGAAACAATGATGCTGAGGCAGGTCAAACAATTGTGCGGAAACTGAGAGGATTATGGGGTATAAAAAAAGATGGCTTATTTAACGGCTTATGCTATTGACCAGAGACATCGTTAGTAGGGGGAGAAACAGGAGTCAGTTTATTACACGAAACAAATAAGGGGTTTGAATTACGCTAATGAAGTCCTGACCGACTCTCAGGGCCATGTAGAACAAAACATCAGTGACCGAGTCAGACTTCTGCCGCTCTATAAAAAAACTAAATATGAGATATCTGACCTTTGGTGTAATGTGTTTAGTGCTATTAAATTAGGCTAGCCATTCCCTCTCTGTTTCACACTCTCCTTCTTTCTGTCTCATACAAAGGGCAATTGACTTAATTTACAGCTCTCATTTGTCAGGAGAGTGTTCTCCATTAAGACTGTTTATAGTGCAGTGCTGAAACATTTAAAGATGAATAGGAGAAGCACACTGGAGGAAATAGTCCTATCCATTTATCTCTTAACACGTGGCATTAAAGGTGTCACCAAGGTAAACATGTTAGGAAAACAAATGAGTCATTAAATACCACACAACAGCTAAATCTATACTGTGCCACATAGTTAGCGAAGGTCATAACATAAAAAACTGGTTGGGATTATGGGCAGGATGTGAAATAGATTTCGAATAAACAACCTGGACACTTTGTGGGTGACACAAAGCCATTCAAACGCATGGCCTTTCATGGCCGGCATTCTGTGGAATTTTGAACTGTAGAATCAATACTCACAGTTGAAGTTTGTTTCAGAAGCCTTTGAATGATTTAAATCAAGCCTTTTGCAAGTATTCTGTTACCTGTACAAGGAACACGATACGAGGCTCTGCCCACAAGCAGTGATGTCATACATGAAAGTGTGTAACAGGGTCAGTCCAACTGGTCAATCTTTCATTTTTCTGCACCATTTATGGTTGATCTTCATCTTCATTAAAATCTCAAGCATGGCAGTGTTAATTGTGTATTTTCTCTGTGTGTTCTGGGTCCTGCTGGGTAATCAGAATGGTTCTGTTTGGCTCTCATGCCACCACAGAAGGTTGAAAAGGAGCAGTGTTGTAATTAAACTGTTATTTGGGATACCTTTAAAAAGCAGCACAGCTAGATGAGAGAAAAAGATTACAAAGGATTTTCCAAAGCTGCTTGTTTTGTGTGTCTTGGTATTCCCTACCCTATGGGACCCCCATAAAGATCATTTTTGACCTTGTGGCAACATTTTTTGGTCCCCATGAGGAAAACAGCTTAAAAATGACACTAAGTGATCTTTTTTGAAAATGTAAAAATGTGGTTTGAAAACTATATGCTCAATCTTGCACATAAAAGCAACATAAAGTCTTTTTTCTTTACTATAAATAAACATGTTTCATACTATTTATTTGTTCACATGTATTGTTCCATTACATTTTCTCACCAAATATTGTAAGGTAAGTAATTAACAGATATGCACTGTACCATTGTGAAATTGTTTTCCTTTTAAAATGTAATAACATTTTCTACAGAGCACAAAATGATACAGCGTCAAAGCAATGGTCCTGCTTTTTCTTCACCGCTTTTCTTCACAGCTCTCTGCTTCACACATTCATTAATAAAATAAAAAGGAACTGTTTTATGTTGCACACCTAAATACAGTAAGCTTCGTATGGCCAAGACTGTTTGTGCACAGTTTACCTGCCACCCCCTCCAGTCGCTGTCAAATCCAGAATCAGAGTTTTTGTCTGCTAATTGAATTTGGTTGTTTATGCCTCTTTTCTGACTCACTGCCTGTAGCTGACATGCTATCACCACTCACCCTTCACACTCATTTTCATGCGCTCAGCACATGATTAGGTGCCATTTTATAATTCACACATCCATCCAAAAGCGCCTCCTTTTCATTTGTCAGGAAGATGAATGAAGCCAGAACTGGGATGCTCCTTCACAATCGTTTAGCTTTCTTTTTAAAGAATAGGTGGCAAGATTAAAACATGGGATTTTTATTACGAAAAGTATTATAGCAGCTAGCACTGTTTGTATGTATAGGAAAATATACAACCAACTAGTCATTATTGCAAAGTCAACCCTTAACAGGGTTTTCAGAACAAATATATGCCTACCTATCAAATAAATAATATATAATATATTGATTTGAAAATAAATGATTTATGTGATTTATTCAGAGGTAGCCAAATGTGTTCACATTACATTTGTAGCATAGACACAATTGTGTCTTTAGATTATTGTACTAATTACTCTCTTTAAAAAGTATTTCATTACTTAAAATCCCATATCAACCTCAACCAGTTGAACAATACAAGGATAGACATGAAACTGCTCTTTTAATTCTTTCAAATAAATCATATTAAATTGCATAAATTATTCTTGTAGTATTTAAAGTGAGAAGGTTATATTAAAAACATACATTTGAATCCTTAAACGGAGACCTCGGGTCTCTGGTTGTCATTCGCTACCCTCCTCGTTCATTTTTTTATAGGCATCAGCCTTCTTAGTATTCCTCAGTCAAACAATATAACAAGAAAAAAGTATATTAAATTGTACATTATTTTTGTAAAAATGGTATAGGGTCGCTAACGACCCGAGATAGGTAACAGTGTAAGTATATTTTTTTCAGTACAACATTAATTGAATCTTTGATGACTGAATAAGTGCAATTCACCTTTATTCCACAAGGTGGCAATGTCTGATACACCATGATGAAGTGAAGTTTCACTCATAGTTACAGCAGGCTGAAAACAAAAGAATATGAAGTATCATCTGCAAAACTTGAAATGGCTCTGCGATTTACTGCGGAGCAAGTACTGAACGCAATCAAATATTAGTGTCACTGTCACTTCATGGTGGATCTGGTGAAGAAGCTGTCAGCGATCAAAATAATGATTTTGAAGATGTTGAAAATGATAGTTTTGAGAATATGTTTGAGATTGTGAATATGAGCATCTGGCTGAATGTACTAGGAAATGAGCTCTGATGAGGACAGTGATGATGGTATAAAACATCTGCTCAAACTGAACCCTTCCGAGCTCCAAAAGGGAACAAAATATGCTTTATTTTATTCTTCTATAATTGTACTTATAATATCAGGAGGGTTTTATATTATAGCGACAGGTAGAGATCCATCCGTGTTAGATGTAGATCCGGGTTGCTAAAGACCCGAATGTGTATTAATTATTGGCAAAACATTCATGCATTTAAACGGATAGTTCACTTAAAAAATGAAAATTCTATCATTGTTTACTCACCCTCAAGTTGTTCCAAACCTGTATGAGTTTCTTTGTTCTGCTGAACACAAAGGAAGATATTTGGAAGAATGTTTGTAATCAACAGATCTCGGTCCCCATTGACTTCCATAGTAGGAAAAAAATATACTATGGTAGTCAATGGGGACCGAGATCTGTTTGGTTACAAACATTCTTCCAAATATCTTTCTTTGTGTTCAGCAGAACAAAGAAACTCATACAGGTTTGGAACAACTTGAGGGTGAGTAAACAATGATAGAATTTTCATTTTTGAGTGAACTATCCCTTTAAGGGTTAACGTTAAATTCTGTTTTATATATAATTGTTCTATAGTCCATACAGTGTTTAATACAATTACATCAGTTAAATTACAGAAGAAAAAAAAAAGATAAAGTAATCCTTTACTTGACTTTTTCAAGGGAAATGTGTTTATTTAAAAGCCTATGTTGCAGAGGCAAACATGTAGTGATAAAATGATAAATGAGTAAATGATCCAAAAAAAAGTGATGCTGACATTTACCTCCGCCCACATAATGTTTACAGATCTTAACTAATTCTTCATTTTTTATTCTTTTTTTAATAGGAAGAGGAAGAGAGACACAAATGCAAAGCAGTCAGAGGACACACTCAAAAAAGCTTGCCAAAAGTTTGACAGATTTTTATAGTTTATACATATTTGAAAGAGTATACCTATTTCTTTGCTATATTAAAGGTAAAGTGCTTGGTGAGAAAATCAGAATAGCTTGACTCTGAAATTCTGTGTCATTCTCAATGCAGAGCGTTGAAGCACACAATTAGATCATTTGAACAGAGATTTACCAGGGTAATGTTAAAACTGAAGGTTTGTTCGTTTTTTTTGTTTGTTTTTTTTTTTACAGTTTTTTCTCAATTGCTCAAACACATTTCTTGAAACTATGCCTCGTATTCTCAAAACAGTAAACACAAATCCATAACGTCTCACCCAATTATTCCCCAAACATCCTATTTTCAGGTCAAAATGAAGCTCTACACTCAAAACCATTCAACTCTTGCTGAAAAACCAAACTTTGCCCTCAGACATCACACACAAGCCCTCACAAACACACACACTGCAATAGTCTTACACACTGGTGCAATAAATTCAAAACAACATTTCAACAACCCCCCCCCCCCCCCCCCCCCCCCCCCACAAACCTTTTCACATGATGAACACAAAAGACTCAATACATTGGCACTTTTTTATTCCTTAAGGTACTGTACAGTACAATACACCAAACAAACAAACAAAAAAATACTCTGCCCCAGCATCCCGTCTTTGGTCTGGGACAGGCCAGAGAATCTCGTCAGCATCACAGGCTATATTGGCCCTAGCCAGGCAGTGGGGGTAAAATCCTCTTGCATGCCTGTTCCCCGCTGGCACGCATCAACTGAAATATTTGTTCCATTTCATCGCCTCTGTGTCCTAGAAAAATAGAAGTACTGATTACTGTAACTGTAACACATCCTTTTTACAAAATGGAAGCATTCCGAAAACTCTGTATGTGAGGCAATTTGATGCATTTCTTTTTATTACAGTAGTGCAACAGCTACAGTACATGTATGTGTTGTAACAGCACAGTGTACTGCACTCAAAAGTTACAGCAGAGAGCCGTCTGAACTGAAGTACATCAACTGTACCTGTTTTTCTCCATGAAGGTTCGTTTTTTTTTTGTGAACAATTTTTTTTAAATTTAGTTTAATACAAACAAACAGAAAATAGAATAAACAGGGCATACACATGTACAGAAATACAGAAAATACATTATACACCCCCACATTCCCTCACTCGCTCAAACCAAAAAACTACGTAAACACACCCGCCCACACACATACATACACAAACAATAAAAACAGAACTAACACAATTCTACATTTATCACCCCCCCCCCCCCCCCTTCCCCTCCCTTCCCCTCCCGGCAAGAGATTTAGTAACTTGAAGAGCTTCTGACCAAGATCTTATGGTCTTTTCCTTAGCACCATGAGACCGTGCCACAGAAAGCTCTAAAGTAAGAATATCTAACAGCAAATTCCACCAATGATGTAATGAAAGAGTATGTGGTGGTTTCCACCGTATAACCAGGATTTTCTTTGCAGCAGTTAGGCCAGAAAGCCAAATTCTTTTTTCATGCACAGACATCGGAACCCGAGAGTTATCATTTAACAAGCATAATATGGGACAACAAGGAATCTCTTTACTAATAATTTCAGATAAAGATTTAGTAACTTGTAACCAAAAGGACTGTACTTCAGAGCATTCCCAAAACATATGAAGAAAAGTACCTATACTGCCCTTTGAGCACAGCTGACAAAGAGGAGATAACTCTAACTTAATCAGATGTCTGATTCTGGGCGTTAAATAAGTTCTATATACAAATCTAAGGTGAATGGATCGATGATTAGGATTTTTTGCTGCTTGGTTAATATTATTCCAAATAGTTTTCCAAGCTATTAGGGGAAATAAAACCATAATCATTTTCCCAAGTTGTTTGAATTGTAATTAGTTTATAAGAACTTTGCATTATTTGAGAATACATTGTGGAAACAATTCCCTTAGTGCTTACGTTGTACAGTTGATTTGTAAAATCATGTTTTGGAAGTTTAGATTCCCATGGGACTCCGTATGCCTTTAAGGCAGAACGAAGCTGCAAATATAGAAAAAAAGAAAATCCAGGTAAATTATAGCTTTCCTTCAAATCTTGAAATGTACGAAGTAGATAAATTCCATTGTTCGCCCATATTGGGTAGGCCACTGTCCGACCACCTAGCAATAAATTATGATTATGAAATATTGGAGTATGGTAGTGCCACTTTTTTTTATAATCAGTATTGTTAGTCACAAGCTTCCAGATTAAAAGATTAAAAATAATAGGCCCGAAACGCATTTTGGCTTGTTTTAAAGGAACTTCTGCATAAATTAGATCGTGTAATCTATACGGATAAACTAATTTCTCTTCCAGAGAGCGCCAACAAACAGATTTTATGGGGTCTAACCAAGATTTTATAGTACGCAATACGAAACACCAATGATAGACTTTAAAATTTGGGACTCCCCAACCTCCGGCTAATTTTTCTCTCTGAAGAGTTGTAAGTTTAATCTTTGGTCTTTTGTTATTCCAGATAAAACCAGTGATTAAACTATGTAAACTATCCCAGTACTCAATCTGTGGACTCAAAGGCAACATAGAGCTAACAAAATTTACTTGCGGTAACACCATCATTTTTATAACAGAAATCCTAGCATCAAAAGATATAGGCCTTGACATCCAATTCCCCAAATCTTTTTTGATTTTTTCCAAAACTTTTATATAGTTCTTACTAACTGTAGATTCTAAAGTTGGAAAAATGTCCAATTCCTAAATATTTAAATTGATTTACAACTGGGATCTTAATTTGAGTTAAATCATCGCCAGAGCTATACTTAGGGGAAGGAGAGCAGATTTTTGCCAGTTTATTTTATATCCTGAGATACTACTAAAGTCTGAAAATAGCTTCATGACATGGGGAAGCGACTGCGAGATTTTACTAATAAAGAGAAGCACATCATCTGCATAGATTGATATATGGTGAATGGTAGAGTTTATTATGATGGGTAAAATTTTTGTAGATTGACATACTTTTTGAGCAAAAGGTTCAAGAGATAAAATAAATAATAACGGAGACAGTGGACATCCCTGGCGAGAACCTCTAGAAATTGTAAAATGTGAGGAGCAAATATTGCCAGATAACACATGAAGGTTCTTATGATCGAGGCGAGGGTGAAGCAACTCAAGTATCAACTCAACTCCCTCATAGTCATACCACGGACAAAGACATGGGCAACTAGAGTGACTTGTCAACTTGTCTCTTTGGCCTTGCCCTTCCCCTTCACCTTCCTCATCCTCTTCCTCCACTCCCATCAACTCTTTCTTCTTCTCCTCCTCCTCCTCCTCCTCCTCCACTCCAGTGTCCTCAACCTCTTCCTTCATGTCTTTCTGGATCCATTGTTCCAAAACCCAATGAACTGACTCTGGCCCTTTCATCTATCTATTGCCGTTTCTGATTGGTGTGTGATCAATTTTGACTCTTAGTGTTTCCACTTGGGTAATTGTGTGCTAACTGAGCTGAAGCTGTGCTGACTTGAGTGAACAATATTGAATGCTAGTGCTTTCTAAATGACAACATGGTGTAGGCAATGAGAAATGAATGGATTTGTGTGTAGAGTTTTTCAGTGACAGTTCAACAAATCTGACTCATGTGTCAAAACAGGGGAATAGTGTTTATAGTTTAGGGAAATGGGTGTGCTTTATGATAAATGGAAATTTTAGTTCAAAACCTGGTTATAGTGTTTAAGCAATCAAGAAAAACTGTAATGCCATATCATTTTTAATGCTTCTTACAGAGTGAGAATTTAAGATTTTATTTTGTGTTTGATCTCCTTGCCTCTTTACGCAGGGTCGGTCTGGAAAAGGACAATTAGATCCTCACATGTTTCATCATGACTGCAATTTGAGACACATTAAAATGCAGATGGCTGTTCTGTCACCAGTAATATGAAGCACTTAAGGGTGTGAGAAATTAATGAGAGCTTATCTCAGATGAGTTACAGCTCACCAAAGGCATCTGTCTTAAATATGATAGATGGAGCATGCAGATGCCGAATTATAAATTCCACCTCAGGATCTCTGAGTGACATAACTGCTAATGGCCAAGTTTGTTGTTTCTTGTTTGTATATGCTAATGTGGTACAATCATTATGATCACATCATTTTTATCTGTAATTTCATGCCCAAATTATGCAATGCTGCTGTGTAAGTAAAGCAGAAGAATCCATCATAAAATGCAGAGCAAATTCATTTGACTGAATTGCATGAAATATAAATTAACCACGAGAACCTGCTTAGAAAAATGACATTAGTTTGATGCGAGTATTGAAACAGCGAGTTCTTTGATGAATAATTTTGCTACAATCCCTGCTGAGACTTCCCAAAAGCAAACACTATTTTAATAAGGTTAGCCAAAGAAAATAGTTATCCAAAAACCTCCACTGGCATTTCAAAGCTCACAAAAGAGTGTGCAAAATGATGCCTGAATACCACAAAGCTCACAATTATTCTTCAATTAGTGTATCCTAATTGAAATTTTGCCCATTTCTTTGGGCCGCGATACAACTTCTTCAGTCATTTCAAATGATATCTGCAGTGTTATTTATATTTCTTCGGTAATTAAAGACAATTTTAGATCTTGCACAATGGGCACCTTTAATATCTTAAAAGGTGATGCTGAGGGTAAGACAACTGTGATATGTGCATCTGTTGATAAAGGAAGACTGGTGTGTCAAGCCTTCTGTCTGTCTATTCTAGAATTTTCTCATTATAGTCTCACATCTGGCATCAATGGCACAAGGCCAGGCACACGCACACACACCAGGGAGAGACATAAGCAGTGAGTTTATCAAACCACTGAAGGTTCTGCCAAACTAGTTCTGCAAATAAAATAATAACAGGGGCAAGTTTACACAGAATGAGTGTGTCTATTTTGCACATTATTTCACCAAAAATACCTGAATCTTAATTACTAACCACTAAAGTATCTTGCCACAAGTTTGGCAATTGCAGCATGCGACATGTGTTGGATACCTTTGACTTTTATTGAATGGACAAAAAAACAAACAACTTTGAGGCATTTTTGTGTTCGACTCAAGAAAAAAAAAAACGTTATACAGGGTTGAATGAGATGAGGGTGAGTAAATGATGGCAGAATGACAGAAGTCTTGTAAATCGTATAAACATTCAACTTCAACATTTTTAATTAAAGGATTGATCAACTGTATCCAGTTTGGCTCTTGTTGAACTTTACAAAAAGAAACAAAAAAATGTGTTCAGTGTGCACAATATTGTGTCTCAGAAACCAATATTTGCATGTGGGACAAATCCTAGGAAGCCAGTTCTTAACTCATCTTCCAGTTATTTCTGCACACTCTGACGCAGGATCATATCACACTGCTGTTTATCTATGTGCCACAATTCTCAGGATCACAGGGCAAAGAGAAGAGTGTGAAGAGTGAGTCACCTGCACAAATAAATGGATAGATAAATTGAAATGAAAAACAAAACAAGTGTTATCAAGTCATTGCATGTCTGAATAACTTGATTGCTATATATATATATATATATATATGGTGAGCATGTTTTCACCAAGTGCAACATGTTCCTGGAATAACATTCCAAGCAACCTACAGGGTCTTTACAGAAGTTTACAGTTAAAGTTAATTTAGGGTTAGGTGCTTCTACATCAGTGTTATTCACATATAATTTCCCTCTGATTTTAGGGATACGTTATGGGCAGGGTTAGGATTATGGATAAGGATGTTGTTCCAGGATCATCAAAATATCCAGGAACATGTCTTACTTGGCAAAATCATGGTGACCCTGTATGTTATAGCCAGGTTTGTTATTTGGGGAAGAAGGAGGCGGGAACCAGCGAACGTTTAAACACTTTAATAATAAAATAAACAAACCCAAAAGTAAAAGCGGCAGGCCCTCAAGGGAGACTGGCACACACACATAAACAAAACATAACGTAAATGTCCAGGCCAGGTCCTCTCTCATCCTTCACTGTCATCGCTCCTCCTTTTATCAATTCAGAGCTCCTTTCGAGACCATTCATTAGTAATCGTGCGACCGGCCTCGCACCGTTCTCACAGCTCTCGGCCCCGCACTGCTTGCCACAATATATACACACCTCTGATAAAACAGCTTTTGTAATGTAAAAAATGAAACATAGATAAATCATATCAGAACCTTTGCGCCTTTAATGTAAAAATTACAATGCAATGCCACTGAAAACCAAAGTGACACATTTCAGGAAAAAAATAAAAATAAATAAACCTTAAACCAATGTAACTGCATAAATGTGCACATCCTTGAACTAATGCTTAGTTTAAGCAACCTTTGATTATATTACAGTCTGTTTGGATAGGAGTCTATCAGCTTGGCACATCTCGACTTGGGAATATTTTCCCACTCTTCTTTACAAATACATTCCAGATCTAGATCTGTTAAACTGCAAGGCTAATTTAACTTTACATGCATTGTTGCTTGCTTTAAACACACACACACACACACACACACACACACACACACACACACACACACACACACACACACACACACACACACACACACACACACACACACACACACACACACACACACACACACACACACACACACACACACACACACACACACACACACACACACACACACAACCACATTCTTGTACATCTAACTTTGTGAGGACATTCATTAACACAATGCAATCTCTAGCTCCTTACCCTAACCTAACCCTACCCATCACAACTAAGTGTCTAACCTGAACCCTTAAACTAACTATAAACCTGATCCCTAAAACCAAGTCTTGACCATCAAACAGGGCTTTAAAGGGGAATCAGAAAGTAAGGACCGTCCAAAATGTCCTCACTTTAACCTTTTTGTCCTCACTCTGATGGTTTAAAACTCAAACCGGTCCTCACAAATGTTTTTTTTATTTTTTTTTTAAGCGGACATTCTATAGACATGATTTTTTTTAGTGCACAAACTGTGTATTCTTTATATTAGATATTAGCACCATATTATCAGTTTTTAAGATTTCTCAAGAATATATATGCCATTAAATGTATCTTCTATATACTAAATCCTAAAAACAAATAATAATATTGTGCTGCTGTTAATAAAACATAATACAGAACAAACAAGCAAGTGCTCTAATCATTGGCCCAGCAGATGGCTGTAGGGTTAGGCATTTGAATACTAATGTCCCCCTGGTCCACTTCAACCTTCTCTCAGTCACGGCCCAGTTCTGCTGCTCCCCTCTGGATGGAGCTTCCCTCACAAGTTATGTTTGCTCAGGGTTGTCACATCTCCTTGGGTCTTCTGGCCCTAGTTCTTGTATCTCAGCACAGCACAGAGCCTCATATCGATTGTCAAGGAGTATAACAACATCAGCGCTGCTTTTAGCATCTGGAGTAAATGTTGTTTCCTCATGGGTTAAAACACAGAACACAGCCTGTAAATAGTTTCACAGAAGTGTACATCAATATCCACGGTGGCTGATATCGATTTAACGTGCCTGGTGCAAAGGTGAGAGAAAGGCTTGGACATTTCAGCACCTCAGTCTCCATCTCATGCACACAAGAAGTTGAAAGATATTGTGTTTGCTGACCTTACACATCAAGCTCTTTTATCTGTATGTTGCAGTTTCTCATCCGCAATGCTGCATTAAGTATTAACTATGTCCCTTGCTGTTTTCCAGTAGCTAGAAAGCACATCTGCCCAAGGAGCGGCAGTTTGGGGGAGAAGGGTTGACTAATGCACCTATCTTGTGCTCTCCTGCGCTCTTTAAATGGTTGACAAGATGAATCACATCATTCTCTGTGCAGCACTCTAAATGAAAAGCAGGTTTAATTTCGTGAGGCCAGGGGAGAACGGCTCTAAAAGTGACTCTTACTGCATAGGAAATGGAAAATTATGCTTCATTTTAAACGGCTGGAATCCCTTCCTGGAAACAGCTTCACTGCATGTTCTTCTGTTTTCCTGCTCTTTGTATGAGGTTTGCAGTAGTAATTTTCCAGGTCAAATACAACTTACGCAGTTGATTGCACAATAAAGAATTTTTGACATGTTTCTCAGTTTCAAAGTATTCCAGAGTAGATATATCTATAAGTAGATATGGGAAGCTCAAATTTGTTAAAGCACTTACCTCTCATTTGAAGCGAAACTTCTATTCTAGGTGTATCTGATGGAGTTTGCTTCATCTAAATCAGTGCTATGGAGAGCCACATCATGTCCCCTCCTATCCATGCACAGAAATGCTAAGTTTAGACTTCATATTATCCACATAAAATCTGGTACATTTTGCATCTTAAAGATGGAATACCCTACATCACTTTTAAAATATGAACTAAGCATAATGTGCCAACTTTCTAAATGGTTATAGAGAGAAACTGGGCATTATACACTAAAAGACTGAGGATCACATGCTACCAGACTTTAAAAACTTTCTGAACACAACAAACTCACGCAGAAACATGACCAAGTAAAACTTTTAAGTAACTAGCGTTGACTCATCCAGACTGCAAATCATTGCAAAAGTTGCATATTCCAGCCTTTTTCTATAAGAACCATGACAAAACAAAACTGAATTACATTACAAGCTATCAGAATTTCATCGTTTTGGCCATATAAATAACAACTGCAGCAAATTGCATATTTTTGCTCAGTTTGGGTCTCTAATATCACAATTTAGAGGCCTTAGAAATTGCCTATCATATGATACAGTACTCTTTATCATAGAGTTATACTACAAATAAAATCTTCTTAAAGCAATCAATGGATACTGTAGCCTAGTTGATACAGTAACAAACTGGCATGGCAAAATACTTAAATAATTGGGGTACCTTTAAACCCTGACCTGAGTGAAGCCTATGATCATACTGACTAAAGCTGAGATAGGTTTGTTAAGGGTGCTTATATTTTCAAAATACTTTGCACACGATTCAGGAGACCTGACTGTGACATTCCTCACCTATCAGAAATGTCCTCAGCTTAACTGCAGCCTTTGAAATCACACTTAAGACTCTCTTGAGTCTTCAATTTCCAGTAGCAAATCCACCAGATTTAGTTTGGAAAGATGCATGAGGTCATCTGGTGTGATGTCATCTGGTTATGCTTGAATAGTGGGAGTTTGAAAGTCTAAAGGTGACCTGTTTAGATGTCTCGTTTTCAATATTTCATTTCTTTTCATGTCACTGCTATGCAAGGGCATGGAGATGGTCACTAAGAAGAATTGTCATGGAAAGAGCACACATAAGTAAAAGGTAGACTTTAAAAAGTATTGAATGCAGAGTTGCATTTGATTCATACTTGCACAGCTGGTACATAGACCTAAAATTACTGTAGATAACCTTTAAAAGTGTCAAAAACAAACACTGTGCATATACACACACTGTTACACACAAACGCATTGCTGCTTGCGAGTCATCTGGGAGCACAAGAAGTCCTTGCTTTTTGATCCAGCAACTTTTTCCCCCCATTACAGGCTTGCATTTATTTGGAAACAATTAATCATCCCCGACTTCTCAAGTAACTAGCTTATATGCTGCAAACTTCACCTCCATTTCTAGTGGAGCAGAGGCACCACCAAGAGGGGAGATATGTGATACACACGACTGACCCGCAGGAAATAGTAAAGCAGACTTTATATCCAAAGAAATAAAAAGGAGAACTAGTAGGTATTAGTCCATTTTTATTATGTCATGTAGGTTACCATGTATGCAGATTTATTCATTTACATTGTAGTGTCTTTCTCTTCCAGCTTGTTATGTTTCTCATTTGTTAACTATTGTAAAATGGGATACGTCCCATTTATACTTTCTGTAAAAGAAATTTGTCAACACGTTCCAATGTTTTTTTTAATTATGCGTGTGTTAAATCCAAATGAAGGCTGTAACTTAGATGACATCCAAAAGGAAAAGGTTGAATCTCACCACAACTGAAAGGTTTGTCACTGCTGCCTGCTTCTCCTCTCTGAAGGTTTTCTGTTTTCCTGCAGCTCACTTTGAGGCAGTTTTACATCTGTCCGTCTATCAAACGCACAACAGAAGGACGGCTGGTCAGATTCCACATCAGGCAAAGTAAAAAAATAAGACAAGTGAATGATAGCAATCACAAAAAGTGCACTATTTGTCTATTGTGTTTGCTGCAATTTTTTTTTAAAGAGCCATGAGAAGAGTTGAATTAAAAAATCGGGAGTTTTCAAACTGTCAGGGACCCCAAAATATGATGATCCCTTTCCTTCAATACATTATTTTTATATTCAAATTTTATATATATTTTATTTTTATTATATATGTTTTGTTATTTTTACCTACCCACTATTATGTATAAACCTTTAGAATACAATTATTATTATTATTTCTTACTGTAAAACCAGGGCTGCCAATATAATTAAGTAATGATGATTAATCTCATGATTCCTGACTAGTTTTTAGAAAGCAAAATGAAACATTAGTAATGTCAATCGGAAAATGTTTAAAGACCAAATGTTAGCTTTGACAACCCTAAAAAATAAATAATGATCATGTATTTTTCTTTCAAATTATTCATGGACCCTAAGCAATCCCTTGTGGTCTCAGACTTCAGTTCCCTGCTTTATATCATCACAAACTTTATAATGGAAAAGTAGAAACCAAACAAATATTTACAATCTGTGTAAATTTAAATAAATAAAAAATATGGCTGTACTTATGTTGGACGTGGTTTATGGGTTTAAATATCAACTATCAAGGTTCATGTCTTTAATAAAGCATGTAACATGCAGTCATGTGTTTACAAATGGGCTCTGCAGAGACAAGGTGATTAATGAGACAGTGTGCTGCTAATTAGGACAGTGATTTAGTCATTAATGAGTGTGTATTACAGCTGGAGAGAGCAGGAGGACTCTGGCTTGGTTCCTGTGTCACCTCTGTGTGTGTGGAGCAGAACAGGAGAGCAGCAGCAGCTGGCACATCATATAAGGTCCTGAGGTCGCTGATGCAGACACATACACACCCATGAATGTAGTGACCTCTACATGCCAAATTATTAGTTGTAAATATTATTAGTTAAATCCATTAAAGGAATAAATTACCCAAGAGTGAACTTTCAGAATTTCATCCATGCACATTAAGAACATAGAGAATGCTAATACTGTGAGAAGAACATAGAGAATGCTAATACTCTGAGAAGTATTTTCAAAATAACACATTTTGTTCTGATTTTTCAAAGTTTCACTGCTCAGCAACTAATTCTGAATAGATTTTCAAGCAAACATGAAATAATGTTGCTTGATAAAAATGACTACCATAATCTACCAGCAACAGTGTTATCAGTGAACTTTGAATTAATCTCTGAATTATACCAAACAGCATGGACATTATTCAAATCCATTTTCTGGATATAAAAGGCAAAAGTTGAGAGATTGAAACAGCTGGATCTCAGTGGAAGCATTCAGCAATGTACTATGAATCATGCAATTTAATAATGTCTTACCTGAAGCACTCAGGACTCACTTTTTAGATTTATTTCTGGTGTTTTTGCCTTTATTATGACAGGAGAGTTAGTTGACAGAAAGTGAAGTTGTAGAGAGTAAGGGGGATGGGATCGGGAAAGGTCCACGAGCCGGGACTCGTACTCGGGACGCCCGAAAAATGTTAATGTAAATGTTACACTTTCAGATAAGGGGGAAAAAATCACTGCAATCTCTTGCTCTGGTTACCGTGTATGGACCAGGATTTTCAAAAAGAGTTTGCTGATTAGATAATACATGAGATAAACCAAATGATGCCTTAGGAGTGCATTTACAGACTTACTAAACTCCTTTGGGGTCAAGCAAAATGTCACCTGACCCATTCATCATTTTAATTTAATTATATCTCACGGAACCAATCTTCTTGAAACAGATGTCCTGCCAAAGTGATGATGTCACTGATCACTACCTTGTAACGTGCATACTGTGTACTGCTGATATTCCCCATATCGCTCCATGTTATCAACCTGGTAGAACAATCATCCCAACCCCATTCAAGCTGGCAGTTATTAAGCCTCTCATTAAGAAACCACAACTAGATCCAAATCAATTGGCAAATTACAGACCCATTTCAAATCTTCTTTTTATGTCTAAAATACTAGAAAAAGTTGTCCACTCAATTGTGCTCTTTTTAGCAAAAATGTTTGTTTACACTGGTATTCAGGGACAGGCATTAGGGTGGTTTTGATGGTAACTATCTGACCATTAGCATTTTGTTTATTTAAACGGGGAATTATCCAAGTTAACTTCAGTAAATTATGGAGTGCTGCAAGGATCTGTGTTAGGCCCTCTGCTATTTTCAAGATACATGCCCTTAATATTATAGAGGGTCTGCACATGACATCACTGTCAGCCGGAGTGACTTCGGCTACGCCCACTGAGTGGCATCATTGGTTTTCAGCGTGAATGCTGCAAAAAAACACACAAAGCAAATCTAAAACAGAAAAGCTACAGAAAAGAGAAGCAAATGGATCGCTGCAATTCACAGAAATAATTGGACTCCGGGCAGTGAGACGTGGATTTGCAGTTATCATTTTGTGCCAATATGTTGAATTTTGTGGTAAAATCATATCTTGTATATTGTTTTGATATGTATTGACAACTCATCAATTAAATATTTACCAGCTTATATCCTGCATAATTGGATGATTTTAAATAAACAGACAAAAAGTGTTAGGGCTGGACAATATGACAATATACAGTATATTACATTGAAATAAGTGATCACACGATTTAGACCTAGCTATATTGTATTTAGCCTATATAAAGCGTTCACAGGCAAATGTGCTTTATGTATTTCCCCGGCATCGAAATCAGCCACATATAAATGTCAGGATACACGATTCCTGGCTGCATGTCAATATCCATGGATCACTGGATATTTGGTAAGTTGTAAGGAACACTATATCTAGTCCATCCTTTAGTTTAAATTGATAATCGTTTGTTTTACTCACGTTTTCGCAGTTTCCTCTATTAAATCCAGTCGCAGCAGGCTCTTTTTGCCACTTAGTCGTCAGTGCACTCTCTGTTAGAAAACATGGATTTAGTTTCCATGTGATGCTGATGATACTCAGTTATATATTTCATCATGACCAGATGAAATATCTAAATTGTCCAAATTGACAGAGTGTGATCAGTGATTTTCTTCTATTAAATAAGACTTATTACTTATTGGACCAAAAACCTGTACACAGAATCTCTTAAAAAACTATTTCTTCTAGAAGGATTAATTGATACTTCATCCTCTACAGTTAAAGACCTGGGCCCGTATTCATAAAGAATCTAAGAATCCTCTCAGAAAACTCTTAATTTAGCTTAAAAACTTTTATGTAGGAGTCTTAGCCTAAGAGCAATTCGGGAACGATCTGAGAGCAACTCTGAGTAAGGAAAAGACAAAAACTTTTATCTTAGTGAGGAGACGGGGTTGACCCCGTTGCTATGTATGACACAATCTTTTGAAGACTGTGATTGGTTGGTTGTCCAAGAAGGAAAAAAAGAGTGATTTTAAGTAAAGGGTCTATTCTAAGCCTTCACTTTGAAATGACATGTGTCATTTTTCCTTATTTGACCGTTCTCACACACACACACACACACACACACACACACATTATATATGTGTATATAAATCCTTTTTTTTATTTACCATGCTGTTAATTTCCTAAAAAGGTATTTGATTGGCTTAGAATGATAAAAATTGTTCCACTCTTTCCAATTACACTGATTAATGGCATGTCTATATAAGTGGTGGTTTGAATGTTGGTTTTAATGTATCAAACATGGAATCAAAACCAAGAAGGGCGAGAAAGCCCAACTGGACAGAGGAACAGTGTTTACTGTTAGCCCAGTTAGTGGAGGAACACAAGGCCATTCTTAAAGGAAAATTCGGGCCGGGTGTCACAGCACGGGACAAGAAGCAGACATGGGAGCGTATAGCACAAACTATTAACGGTTCATTCCCCCTGCTTGTGCGCACCAATGAAGACTGTGAGAAACGCTGGTATGTGTTGCAATCAAAAGCCAGAGAGGAAATTGCAGCACACAAGCGGGAGTCTTCACACACAGGTGAGTGCTATAACACTTTTTTGTACGCTGGCAAACTTATCTCTAACAATTATATATGTATAGCCTACTGTACATGTGGTCCACTGTATTGTTTTCTAGGGGGGGGACCACCTGCTAAACAGCTGTCCCAAGTAGCCCAAACTGTTTTTAACATCTTAGGTCACTCAGAAACGAGTATCACCGGTTTGAAGGAGGGCACAGACAGCTCAATGATTCAGCTGGTGGAACTACAAAAATGGTAATTTTAATAAACCAACAGCCAAGTAACACAATATAAAGACACATTTTTATTTAACATAGGCAAGGCCATTTCTATCTGGCATTCTATGAACTGAAAAAAAAAAAAAAAATTGGCCTACATTTATTTTAAATAACAGAGATTAAATGTTTTCTCCTTTCAGTAGCACAGAGCCTTCAGCAGAGGAATGGGGACCGTCGACATCGCAGGTGGGCGACCCTCAGCCCGAAGCGCCTCATTCCCTGCCTTCTGCTGCCACCGCAGCTGCTCCAACACCATCCCTAGTAGACAAAAAACTGGAGATGGAGATGGATGTCCTAAAGCAGCAGAAAATAGTACTCCATCTACAGGAGGAGTACTACAAACTAAAAATTGAGCTACTCAAAAATAAAACTAATAACAAATAATATTTTTTTGTGTCTTCATAATATCTTTCTAATGAAAATGTTGGCTAAGGTGTGTCTGTTTAGTCACGATTTTTATATTACATTCACAGTAACTTACATGAAATGCAAATTAGTAAACTGAGCTCTGTAAGGATTCCCACTTTGGGACAGATCCCTCCCTTGTGGAGGGTATTCTTCATCATCCTCTTCATCAGCCTAATTGTCCGTGGGAGGGTCTGCAATTTGTCTAGCTTTACAGATGTTATGAAGCACTGCACAGGCTGTTATCACTTTGCAGACCTTTTCTGGTGCCAGTCGCACCTCTCCATGCAAAATGTGAAAGCGCCTCTTTAGTTGACCAATACCCCGCTCAACTACGGCTCGTGTTTTCTTGTGAGCTCTGTGAGTTAATGAAAATTAACAGAATTCAGTTGATATTTTCAAAACAAAATGGTAGGTTATTTATGGGAAGTAGAGTAGCCTACAAATACTACTGCAACACATTTGTTGTTCTCTAAATTTGAAGTCCACACACATTAAGTGTATGTGTTGTCACTGTTACCTGTTGTAATTTAGCTGTGACCCCTGGTCAGGACGGAGGTAAGGTGTGAGGAGCCATGGTTTACAAGGATAACCACTGTCCCCTAACAAGTGGCAATTTGCTGGAATACGACGTCCTTCAAACAGATGTCTCAGGCCACTTTCTGCCAGTATCCTGGCATCATGTGTTGCGCCGGGCCATTTTGCAGCAATGTCTACAATCTTATAATCTGCACCGAAAACAACTTGAACGTTTATGCTGTGGTACCTCTTTCTATTAACATAAACATCCTCGTCTTCCGACGGTGCAATAATTCGGATGTGGGTTCCATCAATTACTCCGACAACACCAGGGAAGCCTGCTATATTCATAAATGCAGTTTTTTGAGCCTGCAAGGTGGGAATGTCCAGTGGAAACGAAATGAACTGCGAAACAATAAGAGGTTCTGAAAGTGCTGTAATTGTTTGTGTGATCACTCTGCTTACAGAAGGTTGTGACAGACCCAAATCATCACTACTGCATTGTTGCATTTTCCCAGTTGCCAAATATCGTAATGTAGTGATAACTTTCATTTCTGGCGCTATGGCATTTCTGCGCTGTGTCGGAGATGTTAGCGCGTCTCTAATAAGATCAGTCACAAACATAATCCCTGCACGATCTAATCTATAGCGTCGCATTAACTCACTGTCATCCATTGTCTGCAACACATTTCTTCTCCTTCGTCTTTCTGCCATTTTCTCCTCTGCTAAAGAAACTCTTAAGCCTCTTAAAAGTCCTCATCCGTGCTCCTAACAATTTTGACCTTAAGACCTCTTTTAAGGGTTAAGATTCTTTCTGAATTACTTTTTTCTTTACTAGGAGTTTTTCTTTAATTTTAAGAGTAAACGCCCACATTTCTACGAATTTTCTTAGAATTTCGTCACTAGGAGCTACTCTTTGCGTTAAGATTCTTTATGAATACGGGCCCTGGGTGTTATATTAGACAGCAACTTGTCTTTCGAAAATCATATTTCATGTTTCAAAAACGGCCTTCTTCCACCTCAGAAATATGGCTAAGCTACGGAACATGTTATCTCTTTCTGATGCAGAAAAGAGAGTTCATGCATTCATGAGCTCTAGACTGGATTATTGTAATGCATTTTTAGGTGTTTATCCTGTATCCTCAATTAGTCCAGTTGCAATTAGTCTAAAATGCAGCTGGTAGAGTTATTACCAGCTCGAGAAAATAATAATATAACCCCAATTTTATAATATCTACACTGGTTATTAAGTTCCGTATTGATTACAAAGTATTGCTACTGACATAAAAGGCCCTAAATGGTTGAGTGTAGGGGTGGGCGGTATGGCAAAAATATCATATGACAATTTTTTTCAGGAAATTCACGATTCAAGATTTTATGATGATTCTTTTTCATGTTGGTTTTACTATTTTGCAAGTGACTGAGCACTACAGCCAAACTAATGTCCATATTTTAAAAACAAAGCCTTACAAGGTAACAAAATATAGTATAAAAAAGAATGGCAGACATCTAGGCGAAGTTAAAAAGCTTTGTCATTATTTTCTTTGTTATTAAAAGTTAAGAACAAAGATACACATTACATATACACAACTTATAATATACAAATGAAATATACAGTGGTTTATTTTTTTCAGCTACAGTAGGTGTATTGAACAGAAGCATTCAAGAAAGTGAGTGATTTTCTCTTTGTTTTTGTTTTTTTATTAACATTAAAGGGATAGTTCCCCCAAAAATAAAATTGGTCATAATTTACTCTCACAAGTTGTTTTAAACCCAAATAAGTTTCCACTCATTAATGACACAGAAAAATGTGCTTTGAACTTGTAAACTGAACTTATCGTTTACACTCATCTTCTTCTTCTACTTCTTCCAGCGTGCGTGCAGTTGAGTTCTGTTGATAACTAAGTATGCGTCGCTCAACATACGTCACTTACTCCGTTGCTCTGATTGGTTGTAGGTCTATCCAATTGAGTGCAGAGGCATTTTATTTCCTGGTTCGGTTGAAACCAAACACCCCCCATAATTGCAGCCCAATGGAGCAGTATCAGACTCATATTCTGACTAGAATCTGAGTACGACGTCAGGCTACTAAAACACAGTAGTTAGGGGGAAAGGTGGATAGGAAGCATATAGGTTAAATAACAGAGGGCCCAAAATTGAGCTTTGAGGAACACCACAAGACATGAGTCATGACATAACTCCTGGAGGTGTAGGCAGCCTACCCAGCGCAACATAATATTAAAAAATATAAGGGTTAGGTAGCACAAAAATGAAAATTCCTCTTCCAAGATGTAAGTTAACTGACGTTTTTTTCTTCAGTAGAACAGCAAAAAGATTTTTAGCTGAAACTGTGATCCTTGGTGATTTATATAATGCTTGGTCAATGGGAAATGGCAAAGCAAAATGAATACCCGTGACTCCTGACGATTGTGGTCTTATAAAGAGAAACGATCGGTTTGTGCAAGAAACTGAACGTTGTTTAGCATTATTACAACATTAATCCACGGCCTCGGCATACGGTCCTGAGCGCATTCACGGCAGTGTGGAGTACGAGCTTTATGTCGCATTTTGACATTTTGTATGGCCTGAGGCTGAGGGTAAGTACAGTAAATTACAGCGAATTTTCTTTTTTGGTTGAACTATCCGTTTAAGCAAGGTATCTGTTTCTGTGCTGTGGTTTGCCCGGAAGTCAGACTGAATTGTCCTAAGTTTATTGAAAAAAGTTGTCGTGAAATGATTCCTTGTAAGATTCACCCTGATTAGATGTGCTTCAGAACCTCTTTTTTTATGACAATGCCACCAAGTATCGCAGATGACAGTAATACTCTGAAAAGTAGCATGGTTACCTATGTCAGACAGAGACTTGCTGAGCTTGGTTAGAAGCCCATGCAGATTATTTATTTCTTAAGCCATATTAACTAGGCAGAGGGGTGACTGCTATGCAGACTAACTGTGACCTGCAGTCACAGGTAATGAAGAATTTGGTATTTGCATTACTCTGATTTATATGAGCATTAAACGGATATTTTGGTCTAGAAACATTCTCTCTTTCTATTTGATATTAATAATGGTTTTATTACATTTTAAATTACAGCACAGAATGAGAAAACATTTTAAAGCAATCCTATTTAGATGAATTATCAGACTACAAATTTAAGATCTAGGGTAAGTGCAACTCACTGGCAATGCTTTTCAAACTAAATATACTGAAATTAGATGAAATATACATAATTAGACATGAAATATTATGCACCCCACACCATTTGTAAACACCTTACCTGGACTAACCCCTAAAACATCTGCCATATAGTGTTGTTTGGTCATCTAAGATTTTCACCTTCAGCCAGTGTATCTATAATGTGATACTATGATACTGTATGCTACAGTAGTTCAGTTTCATGATGCATTATGCTCAATAATATGAAATGACCCAGCTTATCCAGTTTGGCTTGTCAAAATCTCAGAAGAAACTGTTGAACAGCAGATAGATATGGATGTCTTTTATTAACCCCAACATACATTTGTCAGTTAGAAAAGTATGAGATACACATTTCAAGTTACTTCCATGTTTTCTCTTGTGCAAACACTAGATGGTGCCAGAGGTCATTTAAAACAATGTTTGAAAACAAAAAACCTTAAATGCAGGACCAACGAAACAAAAAAAAAAGGGCAATAATAATAATAACAATAATAATAATAATAATAATAATAATAATGTGCATTTAAAAATTAAGTTGATTCATTTTTTGTCGAATTTAATGATTCCCAGCTTCATATAAACTGGATGTTGAGGCATAAACATCATACATTTCTACAATTCAACAAAAATATAACCAATATTTACAATTATTGTATTAAAAATACAAAACAAAAAGACACACAAAAAAATAAGAACAAATACATACTCCACCAATTGTCTTTGTAAAAGACGTACAGGTAAAAGTAGTCAAAAAAAGAGTGAATCTTCACCAGCTAAATGTACACGTCTCACTTGACATCACATATCGAACAGAGTAGCAGAACAGCTACCTACTACTATTTACCTTGTTTATTTATGCTTGTACAATTTGTGCAATTTATTTTGCAAAACAAGCGACTCATTTTGGCTTGCCAAAACGTGAATATTTACTAAAAAAAAATATTAAGTGGAAGCAGATGGTCGATATATTTACTGTTACAAATGTGTTGTTATTAACAACTTATCCGCAACCATTACAAAAAAAAAAATAAAAAAAATAAAAAAATAATAATAATAATAATAATTTGTGGGGGCCAAAAAACAAAAACAAACAAAACCCTACAAACGAACAAACAGGCAACTAGAGAAAGAAACACTGAAGTAGTGATGTTACAGGGTACAGTGGAAAACACTGCAAACTTCTTTTTGTTCTTCTCAAGTCTTTTGTTTCTAACTACTGATCAATGTGATCAGTTTAACTCAGTGATTAAAATAAAAGAATGAAAGTGACGTGCTCCCACCGGTTCAGTTCTGCTCTGGCTGGCAGACTTCAGGTGGGTTTGCGTGTTCCCGGCCCACCGGAGTCTCAAAAGCACGTTTCAGTTCAGTTCCTGTGAGTGATTGTGGAAGCTGTTGTGCAGCAGTGGTATTTAGATCAAGGCCCACTCCAGGAGAAACATGCACAACTTGAGTCCTCAAAGAAAAACAACACCAAAACCAATGTTTTTCACACACCTCCTTAATGGCATCACTTAATGAGAGGAAGGAAGTAGCACCCGAATAGGATGACCCTATTTGCCTGAGTAGCCTTCAGTTCTCACCTTCACCAACAGGGGGCGCTTGATGTTGTGACAACTATAGAATTCTGCTTATATTTCACTTTTTAGAGGCGCTGAACTGGTAAAACTGCATCGAAGATGAATGTGTACATTTCCTCTCCACCACTAAAAGCTTCCTGCAACTGAACTGGTTCACTTTTAATGGACTTTGGCGGCTGAATTACCCCCAGATGTAGATTTGCTCAGTCTGTTATTTCTGTATCACGTTTGTTATGAGCTTTTTTCATTCATACTTTCTTACGGCTTTGAAACACACTAAGGCCAAGAACCAATAAAACCACCCACTAAGGCTTTGCTTAGCATCGTTTCCTCTCACAAAGCGCCATCCTTATTAAATCGGTGTGCTACGTATGTCAATGATCAATGTGAACTCCATCATGATGTAGTCCGCCAGTAGAAGAGGTGTCCTTCAAGCCGTGCTCCTGGGAATATAATACTGTAATGCTAAACCACACAGATATGAATGTTGTCGTCGGGACTGATGTGAACGGGTGGGGTGATAAGTTGTAGTCGAGCCTTCTTAGCCATCCAAACTGCATGTCCAGAATCGGGAGACTGAAATGTTGATTGTGTGCATCTGTTTACACCTTAAAAACAGTTTAAAAAGTGCAGAGGGGAACTACTAAACACGTCAGTGTGACCTTTAAGCAGAAGGAAAGAGTAAATTGTCTGAAGACAACCGTTAACAGTAGTTTGTATCTTGTGTGTGAATGTCGAAGCGCTGTGTTCGAGTTTCAGTTCAGTTCATATTACCATTCTCCAAAGTGCCAAATAAGTTATTTTTTTGCTCGCCTCCTTTCTTCACAGTATTTTTAGCATGCAGGGCATCAAACCCCCCATTGCATTAAGGCAGGGCAGGGAGAAGATTCCATCATTGAGGAGGGAGAGAGGCAGTGCCGGCAAGATGTAGACTGGATGGTCTGTCTGTCTGACCTGTGAAGGCCTGATATGGGCCATCAGTCAATGCAGCATCCGTATAAAAGCCAGTGTCGTCCCCTTTCAAACAGCGGACACCTGTTCATCCTCTGGAGGGAGAAGAGAGAAACTCTGTGAGCATCATGGCCAGTCTCTTACACATAGGCTCTGTTCCAAACCCAAGTAACATGTGAAAGTGAACCGTTATTGACGACACATAATGTGATCTCATTATCTCCACAGAAACTACTCCACATACTTTGCTTATACTTCCAAAATTGAATATGCACAGAACTGCATTTGCATCTGTTTCCTGCGAATGCAATGCAAAGGTGCAAGAATGGGAATAAAACTCTATCGTCTTCACCTGAAATTCGACATGGCAAAAAGCTGCCACTAGTACACACAAGGATACTTATGTTAAGGACATAAGCAAGCCACGGTTTGTAACTAAATAATGGAATACTCAAAAACAACAACAAAAAAAAAAAAAAACAGCAGGGCAAGTAAACTGGATTTGGGGCTCTGGGGCCGTATTCACAAAGAAATTTAAGGCTAAAAGTAGCTCCTAACTGGCGAATTTAGGAGCAACTCCTAAAAATAATGGGCGTGTCACTCGTAACTTTAGGACTCATTTTTTTGACTAAGAGTAATTCACGAAGCATTTTAGCCCTAAAAGTAGCACCTAAGCCTGGGACAGATTAAAAGAAGTCGAGAGCTTCCAATCGCGAGGGAACAATTTTGCATTGTAGGCATAATGCAATAACGCCACCAACAACAACCAAAACTAGGCTACTCATTGCATGTAAACTAATTGTAACGTTTCATTGTGAATCAAATTAAAATGTTCTTCTCTTTGCAAACGTAGGCAGAGGCATAGAGTGACAGATTAATTCAATAATGTTGCAAAGATATTGCATCAATCCATATGTTTCATTAGGCTACTAGGCTATTTGTTTTGCCTTACTCTTTATTCATGTAGGCTATTTATTAAGTTATTCATCATCTTCCGACCTTCGCACTACTTGTGTAGCGCACGCATTCTCAGACCTGTCACCTGTCACTCATCATCGTAGGGGAGGTGTTTGGAATCATTCCCACGTTACAATCATCAGCCAATCAAAGTGGTCACTTCAGTCAAGCTCGTACATGAGTAATGACGTCATCCATAGCAACGAAGACTCACTCTTAGTTTAGGAGTTGTCATTTTTCTTTACTAAGAGTAGGTCTGAAAGGCGTTGTGAATAACTTTTAAGAGAAAACTCCTAGCTAAAATCTTTTAGTGCGATTTAGGAGTACTCCTAGTGGTAAGATAAAATGCTTTGTGAATACGGCCCCAGACCAACAAAATTGTGAAAAGCATCCCATCTCAAATGGTGACTAATTTGAAATGCTTAACATAAGTGGCAAAATATTAACAATCACTTATAAGTGACTCCTCAAACCATAACTGCTAAATTTTTATAGAAGTATATACTGTACTTCCAATACACAAAATCTACACTATATCTATAAACCATCTTGGAAGAAAGATTTCACATGCATTCTGGGATTACCTTGCCTACAAAGATTACATGTATAACTGCCTTTGATTTCGGTCAAAATGCAAGGCAGCATAATCTTTGATGATGTCTAAAAATGCTGTCTATAGGAAACGCACTTGGGTTTGGAACAAAGTCATAGACAGACAACTAAATATAATAAGGAAATAAAATATGCTCTGGCATTACTGTACCAAAGACAAACATGACAGGACAGGAAATACTTATTTTAAAACAAACAAAAAAAGACTACTAATGTGTAAATTAATAAAATGACATCTCAATTCAGGATCTTTGTGCTGATAAGTACTATCATTATTTCATGTGCTACCTGACAACACAAACATGACTTTAGGTTCTATCATGTGTTCAAGCGTTTATGATGGCAGATCTAGTGATTTTCCTGTGAGCACTGATGGGTGAGAGCCAATACACACGGCAGAGCAGGGAGCAATGACTGGGATGTTGCCACGGCGACGGGGGGCAGGCTGTCTCCGTGGCGACGCATGCACTGTGTGAGATGCGTTGGTGGTTGGTGATGGTGGGCAGGTGAAGGAGCTGTCCTCCTGGCATGCAGAGACCGTGACTCGTGTGCGTAGAGTGTGTGAGTGTGTGAGAGTGGAAGTAACTGGATTTTGGGATGTTTTACCTTCCTGCTGGGGTGGTGTATGTAACTCATGGCCTGGGGGGAACTGCTGTGTGTGGACCTCTCCTCCTCTGAGCTCTGAGTTTGGGAGACAAGCACTCACCCTCCTCTTCCACCTCCTCTGCCTCCTCCTCTTCTCGCCCCCGGGGGTCCGGCGAGTGGATGGGTTTTCCTGCAGCTGGGGGCTGCTGGGAGTCGGGGGAATGTGTGACAAGGCGGGAGCGCTGCAAGGCTGTGGTGTAGTCCGGGGGTCTCCTGCCTGAGTGAGCCGTGCCCTCGGTTACGTCCGTGATGGTCAGTGCAGTGTAGCCCGGCGGCGTGGGCGGAGGATCCCGGTAACGGCCGTCCTTCCGTGCTGGGGGGAGGAGACGGACACCACAGTTCCGTTTAATACCCGTAACGCTTCGCACACACGCGGACGGACACATGCAGACATGCACTAGATTCAGGAAGGATTGTTTTTGTAGGTGGTCTGTGTTGTTCCACCTTGTAGTGTTCAACATGACAATTAAAAAGTAATTAAAGTGAGTTTGTGTATGCTTATGGTTCATATATTTCTCAACCTGTACCGTGTTTCATTTTCAGATGTATGTTTGATCATTGGGATTATGGTTTCAGCCTGTTCATGCAAACATTACGACTTCAGCTTTTAAAGCATTGAAACAAACAACACATAGGAAAGAATATAGAGCTTGGTGTAGATACTCTTAAAACAATAGTTACCCAAAAATGAAAATCTTTCACCCAACACATCTTTCAAGTCAAATATGGCACCACACATGAAGTTTGACATTAAACTTTGATATACAACCTGGCATGAAAGGCACCATATTTGATTTTCAGTTAATTGAAATTTTATGGAAGATTTTTTGTCCATTATGAAGCTAAATGTTACTGAATGGACAAAAAGTGTGTGATGCTTCTCATGTTGCGTTCTATGGGGAAAAAAAATAAGAGCATACAGCTTTGGATCAACATGAGGGTGAATATATTTTAAGATAACTGTCATTTTTGGGTGAACTATCCCTTTAAACCAGGTTCACGTGGCGATTCTTACTGATCACAGCCTTGGTGTTTCCTGCGGTGATGGGCGAGGGGCGTCTGCTGTGCTGTCTGGACTCTTCTGAACCGGTGGAGGTGATGCTGCTGGTCTCTGGGTCTGTGGTCACATCCCTCCCTCCTCTTCGCTTGATGGTACCTGTGTCGCCCTCAGAGTCCTCACCCCAACATGCCACTGAGGACGAAGAGGAGCAGGCAGACGCCCAGCTCCCCCTGCTTCCCCACAGCCCCGCGCCCTCTGCCAACGCCTCCCAGCTACGCCCCTGTTGCATGGTCTGAATGTTGTCATGGGAGCCACTGGAACATGAAGTCCAGCTGCCACGACCAGAATCAGCAGCGTCGAGAGACACCCGGTCACCCTGGTCCTGGGTAAGCTCCTCTGAGCTGGGAGAAGACAGCACGGTGGGGCCCGCATACAGACCCCGGCAGTCCTGCATGGATGAGTAGGACCTGAAAAAAGAAAGGTAGAAGGATCCAGAAGGGTTTAATAGTAATAATACATTGCCAGGTCATGATGGTCAACCAGTTGTCCAATAAGAGACTTTATTAGTAAGGTTGATGACTTAATTTAGACCAGGGGTTCTAAACTCAGCTCCTGGAGGGCCACAGTCCTGCAGAGTTAAGTCCCAACCCTGCTCCAACAGATTTAACTCGGGTTGAAGCAAAACTCTGCAACTCCGCAAGCCCTGATCTAGACTTTTTCTTTGATATTTTTATTTGGTATTGGTATTTCCAGTGTGCATAATAAAACCCTCTGGAAAAGTAATCCATTTTAATACACATTCAGATGGTCTGCTCCATTGCATTGGTTTCACTCTTTCAGTCTTTCGGTTTACCCGCCACAAGAGTTGCACTTTTAATACTATGCAGCATTTAAAAAATTTTATATCAAGAACCATGTATCCATTCTACTGTGATCTGACGACCTGGTTTTAAACACAAGAACATGTCTATAAATACTGTAAATATTGTCTGAGAAATGAGTCCGATTGGGGTCAGATGAGCTCAAAACCTAACTGACCCAGGGTTCCTAAAGACCGATTAATTAACTAGGTCATTCATGCAGCACACCAATTAGTTGAGAAAGTAAAGAGTGTTGTTTACCCCAAGCTGTACTGATCAGGGTCAGCTGTCGCCCTGCGCTCTAGCCGGTGTCCACTAACATGGCCCTCCACAGCTATTCCTCCATACCGCTGCCTGCGTTCATCTTGCCCCATGTCCAGGGAGGATGTGCTCACCAGACTGGAGCGTGAGGAGATCTCACTGTGGCCAGAGTCTGACAGGTAATCACCAGCTCGTCCATAACCTGGCGAATGAGTACACAGAACAAAATGATCAGGAAACAGTTTGGCCCTAATACAGACCCCTGTGGTACTCCAGTCTATAACTGCCTCTTTTCACTTTAATAGGTTTTGTTCCAAACTCTAGAGATCAACCTTCCTGCAAACCATGTACAGCTGATTTGTAATAAAAGTGATTATGAGTCT
>NC_137135.1:30601790-30839290 GCF_949319135.1 Squalius cephalus
AAGTCACATTTGAATATGCATATTTATGCGTCCTGTTTGCTACCTCACTTTAAACTCAAGAATTCAACCCTATATTCAAAACCTAATGGATATCAGACACACAAGTTGCATTAAAAAAGTATACAATTAGAAATTATGGTAGAACAACAAAATAATGCAATGGAATATAATAGGTGATATAAGCCAATCTATCCGCATCATGCATACTCAGTTCTCTATGTGTCGAGCTGTGCTGCAAGTTGTACAAAATGTTCAAATGTTTCAAGGACAGTTGGCGACCTTACAGCTATTCAGTGTTATTTCAAATGTCTCATTGCTTAAGCGAGTTGAAAGTGAAGATTCTATAACCGTTTGCCAAGACTCTGAGGCGTTGGTGTTCTAAATATCAAGAATTCCCCAATGTGAATGAGAGCCAAGCAATACGTTGAAGGTTTTGATATATGCTGACTCATTCACCATGACGACCTTCTCCCGGCATGCCCAGAAATATCAATAGCTGTATCTTGCAGTGCCAGGCTGTTTACTTCTTCCAGGTTTCCAAGCTTCCGTTTGCTATTGCCTCGTTTGGCTCATCTTTCACACAGAATGTTTTAGACAAGGACTGCAGCAACGGTACAGGAATACCCAAAAGGCACAAGAGGGAGGTCTTATTTTAACAACTCTCCCCTTTTGTATTCAGACTTTAACTTTGTTCTCAAGGTTGTCAGGCTTTAAGCACCATGTCAAAAACTTTACTGCAGACTTCATTCCTTTGTTAGCCAGTGTTATTGGTGATGTCCTTGAAAAGATGTTTTGACAAGAATTTCAAAACATTTTCACATCTGGCACATGATGTTTCGCTAAGACCCATCCTCCTTGGTTACTATTGCTAGCTTAGACAAGTTTTCCAGACTGTCACTTCGAAATCTTTTCCATCAACAGTTTTTTTCCGGTAAAGTATGGGTTTCACTTTATTTTGATGGTCCCTTTTAACACATTCTGTTGACTATACAGTAAGTAACATTGCACCTACATGTCTACTACCTCTCATTAGAGTGTTAGTAGAGTATTACTGGTAGGGTTAGGGTTAAAATAGGTGGACATGTAGTTGCAAAGTTACTTATAGTCAACAGAATGTTCAAAAGGGACCATCAAAATAAAGTGTTACCAAAATATGTTCATAAAGTGATAACAATGTATCATTGTTAAGTGAGCTGAAATGAATTGAGGCAATGCAAAGCATTTTTCTTTAAACAAAAGGTTAAATTGTGCAGTAAAATTACTACAAAATACAATTTATTTAACAATTTGGGAAAAAATATTTTACATTTTCATATATTATTATAAAAGTGAAGCCACATAATTGTATGATATTTTTGTATAATTTCTGTAAAATATCATTTAAAGTAACACAAAGACACATAACTTCCATAGACTTGCATTAGAAAAGAGCAAGTGGTTCTCTGGCAGATGGCAACAGCTGCTATTGGTCAGTAATGTTTTAAGGCGGAGCTTAGCGAAGGCTCTACATTGCAAAATAGATTTTCCAGTACAAATATCTAAACATCCTGAAATCAAGATGCATTTGCTTGAGAAGTAAAATGCTTAAAGACTTCATGCTTAAAACAAGAACCAATATCTGCCAATGGGGACAGAAAAATAAACTTAATTTAAAGAGAAAACAAGATTATTTTTCTGACCCCACATTGACAGATTTTTTAAAAGCCTTAACTCACTTCATTGTAATATATTATTTTCTCCTTCAGAAAATAAGACTTAATATCTTATTTTGCTTCTCAAGTAAATGTATCAAGAATGTTTAGAAAGATATATATTTGTACTGGATAACAAGACTAAAATACTGTGGAAGAATTTTTTTTTTTTTTTCTGAAGCAAGTGTTTCTATCTCTGTCTTTCAGGGAATGTACTTAAGATAGTATTGAATGGTTTATATATGGATACAATATTACACTTACTGTGGTATAGATGAACCTCTCGTGACTTGTTTAACCAGAGATACTCACTTTTCATTCAGTCTTGCAGGCACATTAAGTGATGGAAGCCTTACACACCGCATTTACTGTACATCACGATAGGCCCGGAAAGCTATCTGACTCAACGCTCAATGAGCCATACGGTGAGTGTGTTGACCCTCTGGCCGTTGCTCAAAGACTCACACACAGTCATTGTAGAGATGCAGTCAGTGTACACACTACAATTGTCTGGATCTATTACATTTGTCATTACTGTAATGCATCTGACAGGACCTGCTCACTTGGAAGATTAACCTTTTTATCCTTTAGGGGAGACTGGCGACTGGCCTGGTTTTGTGTTTTTCTGTGCAAGATGCTAAAGAAAGCAAAGAATGAACATGAACGTTGATTTATCTGGTGCCAGAACCATTTGGGTTGTACACACACTTGTAGTAAAAGCCTGGGGCCGAACCGTACAATGAAAAGAAGGCTCAAATCAATGCAAACAAAAGCCCACAACAGCCACAACACCAGTAGGACAACTGGCGATAAAATAGCGTGCATCTGTTATTTGTCCGACTAGATGTGTCAAGAAAGTTCTGGAAATCTTAAGGGCTTTTCAGACTATACGCTTTGTGTTTTTATGTCACAGCGCTAACCCCAAATTGCTGTGCCAAGGGAATACAGAAACAATGCAGTGATAGAATGCTAAAGCGAGTTGTTTAGCAAAAGACACCCGATCATGATATGCCTCAATGCTTGCCTCATTAATTATGCATGCGCTTTGTAGTCGCAGAACTTTCATGTGTTGTTTCAATGGCTCAGCAGAAATGTCCAACAGTGACGGCAAATTATCCTTTGCATTTTGTTTTTTTGTTCACGTTTTAGAAGATTTTGGACACCTAGAATCAGTGTTTTTATATTGTAAATAACTAAAGAAAATATCCTTTTCTTAACTAGTACATTTTTTTTTATTTTCCTGTAGGAAAATTGGCTTGATAAACCAACACTACATACAGTTTTTCTCAGTCACTTTGCGACATTTCTCGAATCATTCTCTTAATATTTGCAATCCAGAAAGTGCATTTGTCAAAACAATTCATACAAACAGATCCAAACAATGGATTACCAGCAAAAGCCTGTAAAAATCTTTAGTTCATCTCTCAAAAGTAAGTATTTATATCAATGAATATCAATGCCATCAGAATGAAAAGTCCTTGTGTCATTGTTCACAAACAAGATAGTCAAAATGCTTAGTCATGTGTACTCTGTCAGTATTTTCAGATGTAAACATGGCTATGATTTGATTTTGATGACAATGATGGAAAATGCACAAGAATGCACTTTATCTGTATGGCATATATACATTTTAACAGTACAAATTTACACATTACTCTATGAGGGATATTGATTGCAAGAGACTGGACACGATTCACAATTACACTTTTCCTGTTGGTCTGTCGACAAATTACAGTAAAATGCCATTTCGATATAAAGAAAACACAAGACTATAGATATATATATATATTTTCTCTCTCTCGCTCTCTTACACACTGTATATGTACGTGTGTGTGTGTGTGTGTGTGTGTGCCTAGATGTTTTGAGGGGTAAGACTATTCAACAGGGATATAATATATATTGATCAACATGACATGAGAAATTGATAATATAGGAAACAGCAGACACTTGTACATAATCTACTGCATGAATGTACCAAAGCATTTGCAATTTGTTCAAAATAATGAGAAATTGCTTTTATGATGTGCACAGGTGACTAGATGATGTGGAGGTTGAGCAAATAGTAAAAGTAGAAAAACTGTAACTGTTTTTTTTTTTAGAATTTCACAGGTACAATTTTAACAAAATATACTATTGTGAATTTTCTTTTGCGGAAATGAAGGCAGAGGCTTGTCACATTGTTGCAAGCAATGTGAGAAGATGCAATAATGTATATACTATTTGGCAACCCAGTGCTGCACCTGGTACTATACAGTCCAACAATGGTATCCATTCTTTACAAACTAAGAACACGCTCTCAGACCCGTTAGCATTTGGAGTGCTCAGGGTCACCCAGTTACAGTACAATGCATGATGGGTAAGTGGTGGCACAATGCATTTTGTCTTACTGCACTGGCGGATTTTTTTCACTTGTTTTAAATGTGTACAAGAGCACAAAAAAAAACACTTTATAGTGAAGGTACAATCAAATGTTAATATCTTATGCAGTGTTGCTTCTCAAGTAAATGTGTTCAGTTTGAAGGATGTCCTGGAAAACCAGTCAAAAATACGAATTAACTCATTAAGTAATTTTTCTGCAGTGTGTAGAAGAGTTTAAATGTGGGAAATTGTAAATGAGAGACTCTAGCACGGTGGGAACTACAAACATGTAGCTTTGATTTTGGGTTTACACCCACATTCCTGGTTAAATAATCTATTTTAAGATTTTATCATGTAATGAGCAGATTCTAATTAATCAGCTTCACCCTGATTGCATTCCAGCATCCCTCTTCCCTAATCGGAATCATTAGTAATTAACCGCTTCAAGCATGTACCACTATTGTCCCTGTCTCACCCCTGAAGCCTATAGCATATCATTTTGGTTTCCCCCTCATTAACAAAGCTCAGCATGATTTCAACTCAACATGGAACATGGCCCATGGTGACATCATGCCCTGTGATGGGACAGCCTCTGTACTATAGATAATGTTTGCTTTTATGAATGCACATTCTGGATTCTGACGTGATAATGCAACTTGGTGATTTTTCTTCATGCTCAAAATGAGCTAATTTTTTTTTTTTTTTTTAAATAATTAATCATCCCTGGCAGAGGTGTAATAGTGACATAAATCACTACGAATGCTAAGTAAACATGTTGACAGCTTGCAGAGGAAAACAAGAAAAATGTCATTCTTCAGAAATGTTACAGTGCTATCACAGGATCTCCAGAAAATATTGTTATATTTAATCTTCCAATTAAATTATTATCTAGGTTATGTGAAATAGTATTAATATATTATTTTGGGATATTCCCATGGTGTTAGAACAATAGTGTCAAGAAACATGATAGATGGATGGATGGATGGATGGATATTTTAATTTCTCTAATATGAATTTTCTCAATTGACCCACCATTAGCAAAAGTTGCATTATTTTCTGGCTAACCCTAACCCTAACCCAGTTACCTTTGACCTGTTAATGTAAAGTAACAGAGGAACTTCTAACCTCCTCTTTGAATGGTCTGTTATTATGCAGCTGATGGTCTCTGTGTCGGCCCCCATTTTCAGCTCTTACACAGCTGTGTCTGTGCATTAGCCACAAATGGGTTTCTAATTACATTCTTACATTAGCTTTGCTCGTCCACTGTCTGCTGTGACTTGCAATAACAGCAAATGACACTGGTGCTCGGCCCTCTGCTGATGCTTTCTTTCATGGAGCACTCTGTCGTGTACTTTCTGAGACGTGCCTTCAACGTAAATGCCGTTCATTGTTGAAGTGTGCTGGAATATTGCTGTGCAATTCCATTCACGTCTCTGACCTTTCTATGTGTAGCCATGCATGACTCTGGAATTGTTCACCTGCAGAACTGGTTGATTGCAATTGATTTTGCTCCCATTATTATTTAATGGGAGTCACACTATCTGTCTATGTCTTTCTCTGTCTCCATGCATCCTTCTGTCATACTCATATGATAATCTAATGCAACACAAACCATGGTGCATCAAATAATCTTAAGCATTTCTAAAACTTTTTGTTTATTTCCATGTTCTAATGAATCGACTCTGCCTTTCAGATCCCATGTTATCTTTCTTTCCCAGGACTGGTCAGTTTTGTCCAGTGGATTTGGCGTGTAGTCAGATGTATTTGTGCATTGGAGTGTATGGACGAGACAGATATCACTACAGCTGTTGTTTCAAGGACAATGTCACCGTTTGATGTCAGTCCCAGAAGTCCACCTGTCTGCCAGCCATCCAGATGAGCTCAGCATTTACAAAGACACAAACCACCCTGTCGTCTCCAAAACACAGACTGGAGTTTTGAAATCAAGTTGATCTGAGCTGCGTGTGCTGGTTTGACCCTCTCGAAGGTGATATTTTTTAGTTTTTAAAAATGTTCAGGGACTCATATTATGGTCATGGAAGGAACTGTAGACACAAGATTGATTCTCTCGGTTTCATTTGCCCTCTGAACCCGCCTTTCTTATTTTCCTGGAAGCAGGCCTGTCTAATATTTTAGAGGCATCTCTCATCAGTTGGGAAATATTCTCTTTATTTCAGCTTGTCAGAAAACAATCGCTTTAAAGCGATTCACCAAGCTTTTGCATCTTAGAATTTGTTCGATTATCAATTTCTTTCTCAGATGGATCCATTTAAAGGGATAGTTCACCCCAAAATGAAAATTCTGTCATTTTTTTACTCACTCTTAAATGTTTAGAATTGTCATTTTTGGCAATGGCACTTCAGAATAGATTTCCCAGTAACAAGATACTTTGTACAAATGGTAGTGTGACAAAAAAGTAGGCTAATATGTCAATTCTCTCACCCATAAAAAGCCTTGAGAAGTCCAATTTGTTTTTGTGAATCAGTTAAAACAAAAAGTCCCATCATCTCCCAGTACGACAGTATGCTTAAAGTGACACTTAACCTAAAATTATGTAAATTATTTCCTAAAACTCACTTGTTCTAAAATATATTTTAAGAGATAAGATAACTTTGAGGTTCAAACAACATTTGACCCCATTTTTGTCTCCTACAGAAGAAAGAGAGTTTTGATAACTTGGCAAACCATCCCTTTAACACTCTGCACCTATAAGTGCTGTTGTGGCATGAGGTAAACTTGCAGATCTAATAAGGCTGGTGTGTTCAGATTTATTATTCTTATTAGTAAAACACATTAAATTGGCAAGCCAATAAATTTGAGCAAATCTGCAGCCTCATCAAAACACCAGCTGCAGCCACAACTGGGGATTTATGTGTGTTTTCCTATCTTGGTTACTAATTTGTCATTTTGCTGAAGCTTTTATCCAGAGCAACATACAGTACACTTATTACAGGCACAAGCTCCTTGTCTAAGGGCACAATGCTTATAGTTCACAGCTCAAACGTGTACCTGGTTCATTTGAACCCACTGTATATCCTTACAGTTACCTTTCCAGATTTTAACCAAGATATACAGTAGCTCTCCGCTTTTAGTTTCCTAGTTTATTTGAACAAAACTAAATTTCACATGCAGAATTCCTTGCATTTTATGTTTGTTTTCATTGTGGTTTTTGATCTGAAAGAGTCCAAAATATAATACTATTACAGACATTAGTCAGTTAACGTAATGCTCAACAAGAGCATTGTGTGCGTGTGTGTGCGTGCGCGTGCGTGCGTGTGCATGCGTGTGTGTGTGTGTGTGTGTGTGCATACAGTAAATAGTGATGTTTTATAAAAACTGTGGGTGGACTATATAATATAATATATAATATATATGAATAAAAAAGAGGCTATAAATCACTGTAGATTTCAGAAGACAGGCATTAAGAAAAAGTCAACTGTAAGTGAAGAAGCGTGTTTGGCAGCTATTGCTCTCCCTGGCATTGAGTGCTGGCTAAATGTGTTTGTTTGGATGGAGGTGGTGCTTTCTGGCGGGGCTCAGCAGGGACTCTGTAAAGTGTTGGTGGGTCAGCAGAGGACTCTCCAGACGCCCACTACCCCCTTTTTCTCTGACGCCTACCTTCACCATGTGGGTACCGCTCCAAAAGCATACCGAAACACAAGATTAGTTCTGAGACCTTCAATTCAAATGGAGAAAAAAAACCTCCATCACACAAAAAGCATTTTCTATCAAAGTATTTAAAGTAATTTTAAAGATCACATACATTTTTTTTCCACCAAATGGAAAAGTTTGGTGAATAACTGTTTGGCCTTTGAAAGAGTAAAGGCACATGCTTTGGAAGGATGCAACCTTTTGCAGCTGTGTTATCATTGTACACACAACCACGTTTGGAGGCCATGGACTCCCTTTTTTATATTCCTAAGGTTGTTCACAGCGCAAAGCTCACTGTGATGAATGATTTTGAAATGGTGTCACCGTAGGCCATAACTCTCCACCAGTGTCACGAAGACCACAGTGACTGCATATGCTGCACAATTTCATATACACCGTTTGTTAAAAGCAAGGCCGCTTTCTCTCTCTCCAGGAATAGATTTTAGTGGGTGTGTGGGGCCAGGTGAGGAAGTGGTGAGAGATGCTGAATAGAACGTTTTTTCTTTATTTTTTTTCTTTATGTGCTTTAGGATTCAAGGCTTTGGACTTTTTCAAGGTGTTTGCCTTTTCCAATAAAATATCTAAACATCATTAAACAAGATAAATTACATCAGCTATTGAGATTTATTTAAAGGTTTACGAAATTATGGTCATACTGAAGCATAACACAAGAACAAATTGAATGTTTTTCCATTCCATTGCACTACATTTCAGTTGTTTTTCAATGTAAACACACGCTAAACGTATGTGTTTGACCGTTGCGCTTACGTCCGAACCTTTGTAGCGTTTTGCGCATGGCACTGCAAGAAGTTCAACTTTCAAAAACACATCTCTAGACCTTGCGTTTTTTCATTATACTGACCTGTGTCTCACATTTGAAACTGCAAAAACTGGCCCATACACTTAATTTCAGATAGCCTATATTAAAATAATCTTAAAATCTAGTAAAAAGGGAGTTTGACTTTTTTTGAGGATTTGCAGTGTAAACATAAATAGAAATGCATTACTACTGCTTTAGTATTTCAGGGAGTGTTTTTTGAAGTGGTTTGGACTCCATCTGCCAGCAAACGTGAAGCCAAAAATAGCTAGCAATGATCAAAACGTACTGTAGATGCTCGCCTTTGTTCAGTTCAGCCCATCTCCTTTAAGCCACTTAAGGCATAGAAAGAATGTATTACAACTTTCACAAGAGGGGGAAGGAATTTCCCCGTGACAGATGGTGAATGATGTAGCCTTCTGTGTGCACCAGTGGAAGCTGGGGTAATGCTGGGATCCAGTTCTGTCTGAATCCACTGAAGGCATCATGGTTTTCTGCCTTTAAAATATGGAGTGATATGTACTGCTGGTGACATTATATTATACTCTATTTGACTGTAAAGGTGAAGTGTGTAATTATTCTGATGTTAAAGTGTGTTGATGTGTAGTGGCAACTATAAGTAAACCATTCATAGGTTGATGAACACTGCAGCCCTTTCAAAACCTGTGATTGAACTATATTTGACATACCAGCTTCTGTTTTTGGGAAACCTGTTTGGAAACGATCATTATTTTAGCATTTAGGTATAGGATAATATGAAAATGTGAAAATAATTCACATTAATGGGCATTCACTCTGGTAGCATGTTTCTGTATTGTTAATAAAAGGACTGACTTCATCTCTATGGTAATGAGGCTGAAATAGACATCCCATTAAAGAGTGTGATCACATAACGTGGTGTTATTGCCAGCAGTCCAAACGTCCACTGACGTTCGCACGTACACTCTGTATCGAACACACACACACACTGACAAATGGTCTAGTAGTTCATCACAAAAGCACCAGACTGCTTAATAGACCTCCATGCCAGCCTGTGGGTCATAACTGATTAGCGCTAGAGGAAAAGTAGACAGAAAGTAGCATCTGTGACCGCAGTCACAAAAAGGGATCGGCTCACAACCTTTCCAGGCCTGCTGTAGGATCAACTCTGCTAGGGATAGAAAGTTTGCCAGAGTTTCTTGCTGGGCCGTGACCGCCATTTTGGACAGCGGTCAAGGGCAAGCAGTGTATCGGCCAAAAGTCCTCTGCCCCATGCCAGCGAGCGATGGAGTTCTCTCGCAGGGATACCGGATAGCAGCTCGGAGACCCAACCGCTAGTGCGTGGCACGTCAAGGTTATCTAACAGCTGACGTCAGCAACCTATTTTTTGCTTGCCGAGGTTCCTCTACGTCATTTGCATCGCAATGAGAACAACATTAAGGGTGTAAGGAGTTAACTTTCACTCATTAGTTTTTTTATTTATTTAGAGCCTGTTAAATTCTCAAGAGACATCCAGAGTTTATTGGGTGTGGATCTATTTCTATGCATGAATATTCCTAAATTAGGTCAGACGTCTTAATTCACGGAGCTAAAAAAAAAATCTTAAACAAGGACATTTGAAAGTTTTTGTCATGCCGGCAGACATATAATAATCTTCACAGAGGAGCTCTGGGATGCTGCGTATGATAATTGTTCCCTGGGCCGGGGCTGTTATATGGCTGAGATTAACCTCGCAATGGTATCACGACACTGGATTAATATTAGGCCGACTGCAGGAGGAAAGTAACAGTTGAGGAAAGAGCTTTGAGAGCTGCCTGTAATGAATCAAAGAAATGAAATGTCAAACAGGTTTTAATAGGGCAATTTGGACAACGTCGAGCCAGATCAGTAGGTACTAAATCATTTTTTCCCCTTATTTTAACTTTTTAATGTCGGGCGACGCAGTAATGACTGTGAGTGCATCGGGAAAAGAGAATTAGCTATTTTTTACACAGGTTCTTAAAAATTTTTAGTTAAAATAAAAGTAAAAACTCTTTCAATTGAGTTCTGATTATCAAATATCAGTTTGTAAGTAGAGATGGTTTAATGTTTAATGATGCTGTAAAGTTGCCATGACAAATGTAAGGACGAGGAGAAGGATGACGTATACCCTGTAGATAGATAGATAGATAGATAGATAGATAGATAGATAGATAGATAGATAGATAGATAGATAGATAGATAGATAGATAGATAGATAGATAGATAGATAGATAGATAGATAGATAGATAGATAGATAGATCGATAGATAGATAGATAGATTTTCCAGTTAAAATCCTTAAAACAAGATAAATTAACTTAAGAAGCAAGACTTCATAATATATTAAGATTTATTTTCAGAGTATGCATATTGAAACGAGTAAATTTTGTCTTACTTTTTTTTTTGCAAAACAAGTTTAAAATAAGAATAATTAAAAACTCATTGAGAAGACGTTTCTAGCAGTGCAGCATGAGATGCTGCCCACCCACGACACCAGCATGGCAGGATTAACTGGTGTAACTGGCACCAGTCTAAACCAGTCTAAGCTGACTAATCTTGGTCTTTTCAGCAGGATCATCATTAGGCTGAGATGGAATCTATGTAATGACTTTTTTTTCTGTGATTATTTGGTTGGAAAGTCTGCAGAAAGCATTTAGAAAGAAAAATTTAACTAGGATGAAAGTGCTACAGTTTTATTGGTATGCTCTTATAAATCAAGGTTCTTTACTGGCATTGGTGGTTCCTTAAAGGGATAGTTCACCCAAAAATGAAAATTAGCACATGATTTACTCACCCTGAAGGCAGGTGTGTATGACATTCTTCTTTCAGATGAATACAGTCAGAGTTATATTAAAAAATGTCCTGGCTCTTCCAAGCTTTATAATTGGAGTGAATGGTTTTTTGTTTTTGGAAGTCCTTCAAAGCGCATCCATCCATCATAAAAGTGCTCCACGCGTCTCCGGGGGGGGTTAATAAAGGCCTTCTGAAGTGAAGCGATGTGTTCGTGTAAGAAAAATATCCATAATTAAAACTTTATCGACTAAAATAACTAGCTTCCGGCAGACGGCCGTGCGCATTGATTTACGGCGAAAGACTAACCCTTGAACTTGACGCACAACGTAATGACGAACGCGGTTGCCCAGCCCTGTTTGAACCGCGAGAGGTGTCGAAGCTTACGCTACTCCTATGTCATACATCGTCAAGTGTTACTCTTTTGGTGTAGGTCGACTTGCGTACAGCCGTCTGTCGGAAGCTAGTTATTTTAGTCGATAAAGTTTTAAATATGGATATTTTTCTTACACAAACCCATCGCTTCACTTCAGAAGGCCTTTATTACCCCCCCCCCCCCCCCCCCCCCCATTTCATTTTTTCATTTTTGGGTGAACTATCCCTTTAAGAACCTTTAACATACATCTATTGCATAAAAGGCTCTTTATAATAGAAAAAGGTTCTTTAGAAAAAATTTCTTCACACACTGCAAAAAAAATATTTTCTTACTAAGTATTTTTGTCTTGTTTTCAGTGCAAATATCTAAAAATTCTTAAATAAAGATGCATTTACAGTACTAAATGCCATTAGATATGATGTCTTGCTTGCTGGGGGGAAAAATCAAAATGAAATGAGTTTTTGCTTAAACTAAGCAAAATTATCTGGCAATGGGGTAAGAATAATAATCTTGTTTTCCATTTGAATTAAGATTATTTTTATAACCCCATTGGCAGAAAATTCACAAAATTTAGATTTTTCCCCCAGGAAACAAGACATAATATCTTATAGCATTTTACTACTTTAGTAAATCCATCTTGATTTAAGAATTTTTTGTTATTTGGACGGAAACAAGACAAAAATACTGAGTAAGAAATTTTTTTTTGCAGTGCACTAAGAAAAAATATAACTTCACTAAACATTCTTTGGGGAACTAAAGATGGTTCTTCTATGGCATGGCTGCGAAAAACCCCTTTTGGAACCTTATTACTAGTGTAGCTGAAAACAGGGTAGAATTTTAGATTAGAAGTTCATATTTCATATTATTTTAGGATAATTCATATTTTGCAGAAATAAAAGAAGGAATTTGGTTTTAGAGAAACCTGCAACAACAACAAAAACTGCTTGGTAATGAAGATAATTTCACTTCCAGTTTTTTCTCTAGTAAAGTGCGCTTTGCCATGTCGAACTGGCAAAGACGTTTTGAAGCCACATGGCACCATGTAGGTCCATGGGCCGGTCCAAAGTCATGACTCATCCATTTATAACACACATGAATGGCTTCAGCTTGACCAGATATCGAACCGGCAGTCATTCTGGGGACAGAGCCCATCTGTGCTGTATCTGTGTGTATGTGTGCTTGTATAGTATGAGCTTGTGCAAATGTGTCACTGCATGTGACTTGGCAATTAAAGGACATCGATTGTGGCAAGGTGTCCACAAGGCATCATTTGCAGATGAGCAGATCACAATGTCAATTTGATGCATGCATTGGTGCATTGTGTGTGTGTGTGTGTGTGTGTGTGTGTGTGTGTGTGTGTGTGTGTGTGTGTGTGTGTGTGTGTGTGTGTGTGTGTGTGTGTGTGTGTGTGTGTGTGTGTGTGTGTGTGTGTGCGTGTGTGTGTCATGATGGCAGGTGTTTTCTCTGTGTGGAACTGAAAGGGCCATTGCACACATGTAGTCCCTGCAGCTCAGAGCCAGAAACCTACAGCCGGAAAACCTGCCCATGTGTCCTACCATGTGGTCATCTGCTGACCCAAAAGAGAAATGAATTGAGATAGTGAAAGAGAGAACGAAACAGAGAGAGCTCTGTGTTCCACTCAAAGGTGCCCTAAGGTCAGGCACGATTCACAGCAATACTGTTTCGTACGCTACAGGAGGGACAGGAGAACATATTGCATCCTGTCCTGGAGAGCCATTAAAACAGGTGTGAAAGGGTGTGAGTCATTACAGTCTGTGGATGTGTGTGTATAGGTTTATTGTAGACCAGAGTCTGATGTGACCTTTGTGAGAGACCCCCCTTTCTAAAATATAAAGGCGGCTTTATTATTTAACGTATATCAAGACCCATTTATTCTGTATGAGCAAATATTATATATAACTTGAACAACTTTCATGATTTTAAAAATCAGAATGAAATATTAGGTAAATGTCATGTAAATATTAAGTAATTATATACAATTCAGTAAATGTTAACATTTCTCATCTCAAGTTTTCTGCCGACCTGAGTTTGAAAACGCATGCTGTAAACTACTTTGAAGGCAAAATTACAATATATAACAAAACTGGGCAAAGCATCCCATTGAGGATGTTTCATAAATATAGTTCAGCCCCTGATTTCCCTCCCTTCGCTCACCTTAGAGGCTCACATTACAATTATAAACTTGATGACTGTCAGATTAGTCCATGAGTCCGGCTCTAAGAGCTTCTAAAAGCCTTATAATCAATTTAAAGTTTGTCTGATTCTGGCCGAATCACCGGATCTAGCATCTAACCTCGTTCCTCCCTGCAGAGGGATCGGCCCCTGGCCCAATCTCAGCTGCTGTATTCATTTCAGCACATTGCATTTACCGTCCTTCTCATTACATAGTTAAAAATCATGCCGGCTGAGCGTAAGTGATCAGTTGTTTATAGGTCAGCACATAAATCAATAGGCGTCAGCTCTGGTGCTGCACCGAGCTGAGCGTCCTGGCGTCACATGGTTTGTTTTCCCCTAGCCTAGTAAGATACACAGGAATATAGAGAGACAAACTTCATTATCATTGATGCACATTGTTACTGTGGTCATTTGAAGGTTTGGCTTTTATCTCATGACTTAGGTCATCTATATGCTAGTGCGAGGGCCCAGACAAGATTTTGGCTCATTTGTGTCCAATAAAATGCTCTGAACAGAATGAATAAGTAAATTAAGTCACTCCCTCAACACCACTTGCAACCGTTATGCTAATTTATTGGCTATAAGGCATGAGGCTTTTGATATGCCCTGCCAACACAGGACTTTTTTTTAATGGGAAAACATGACATAAGTAATAGCTTGTTTTCACGTGATTAATTTGTTCTGTCATTAATGCAAATCTAATTAACCCCTGTGACAGCCGTGATGTGGAATTACAGCACAGTTTTGCACAGCCATCAATTCAATAGAACTCAATTTAGTTAATTTCAGTTGACTTGAAGTTGCTTTGTGCTTCTGATTAGGGACATTTGATTAGATTAAGCATTTTCACGACCTATGTTAATGTGTGACCCTTTGTCTGAGCGGCCCGCCAGCCCCCCCGCAGGAGGTGCGAGAGCGCTGGCGCTAGTGTGAAGGTGATCTGATTCAGGTCTGAACGCCTCAGTGCATGCAGTTGTTAAAATTGGATTCAGGCGAGCAGCTCCTGCATATTAATGACAACAGGTGTTAATTTAACACAAATGAGAGCATCCCATTTAATCATGAAAATTATATATATACAGTGAGGCCTGAGAGCACATTTAAATCTGTGATTGTCTTAATTTAAACCTGGAAATGAATTTTAAAAATTAAAGCACAGCCAGGCATGTCGAGCTTATTAACAACGCTGACCAACTCTACGCAGGACTCTCTATCCACTCCAACAAGCTGCTTTAGCCAGAGAGTTGCAAAGAGAGGGAGAAAGGGAAGAAGTGGTCAAGAATATCAGGGTTGAAAGTGGAAGGAAACGTGTATAGTGCATGTGAGCGATACTGAGCAAAAGATTTGGAAGAAAAGAAGACAGAGCAAATGTGTGTGAAATTCAGCAGGAAAGTGAGATGAGTAAGTGTGAGAGCGTGTGTGTGGATAAGGGTAGACTCCCATTCCGGTTGCATTCTGGCTGATGCTGCAGGGATGCCCAGGAGATTTCTCTCACATAACCGTGATTAGTCTTACATCCGTGAGCTTTAGTACCGAACTCTCTCGCTACATGCTGACCTGCTGCCTCTAAATCTCTTATTGAGCCAGACAGGCCCATTATTTCACTTCAGCCTATCTACTGTAATGTCGGTCAGAATCGTGTGTGGGGGGCCTGTCAAAACGGCTGCTAGCAAATGGAGATTGCCTGTTCCGTGATTTACAGGATCAATCAAGAGTGGAGACTCCTAGCACACAATAAACCTACATTCAGCAGTTTTACACTGGGCCAATATAGGCATGCATTTATAGATGCATTTATGTATGCATCCAAAGGATGCAATAAAAGCTTTAGAGCAAATACATACAACCACTTATATTTATTTGGTATTCCAAAATGCTTCAAGTAATTGGTTTTTCTTTCCAGCATCCATTTGCATAGTAAATTGTGACTGTCCGCATCTTCCTTGCATATATTTAAATGCTTTTTCGATTTTGCCTTTCCTTTAATGTGTAGCATAGCCTTCTATGTAAGTTTATATATATACACTCACCTAAAGGATTATTAGGAACACCATACTAATACTGTGTTTGACCCCCTTTCGCCTTCAGAACTGCCTTAATTCTACGTGGCATTGATTCAACAAGGTGCTGAAGGCATTCTTTAGAAATGTTGGCCCATATTGATAGGATAGCATCTTGCAGTTGATGGAGATTTGTGGGATGCACATCCAGGGCACGAAGCTCCCGTTCCACCACATCCCAAAGATGTCTATTGGGTTGAGATCTGGTGACTGTGGGGGCCATTTTAGTACAGTGAACTCATTGTCATGTTCAAGAAACCAATTTGAAATGATTCGAGCTTTGTGACATGGTGCATTATCCTGCTGGAAGTAGCCATCAGAGGATGGGTACATGGTGGTCATAAAGGGATGGACATGGTCAGAAACAATGCTCAGGTAGTCCGTGGCATTTAAACGATGCCCAATTGGCACTAAGGGGCCTAAAGTGTGCCAAGAAAACATCCCCCACACCATTACACCACCACCACCAGCCTGCACAGTGGTAACAAGGCATGATGGATCCATGTTCTCATTCTGTTTACGCCAAATTCTGACTCTACCATCTGAATGTCTCAACAGAAATCGAGACTCATCAGACCAGGCAACATTTTTCCAGTCTTCAACTGTCCAATTTTGGTGAGCTCGTGCAAATTGTAGCCTCTTTTTCCTATTTGTAGTGGAGATGAGTGGTACCCGGTGGGGTCTTCTGCTGTTTGTAGCCCATCCGCCTCAAGGTTGTGCGTGTTGTGGCTTCACAAATGCTTTGCTGCATACCCCGGTTGTAACGAGTGGTTATTTCAGTCAAAGTTGCTCTTCTATCAGCTTGAATCAGCTTGAATCAGTCTGCCCATTCTCCTCTGACCTCTAGCATCAACATTGTAAACCCTAGAAATGGTTGTGCGTGAAAATCCCAGTAACTGAGCAGATTGTGAAATACTCAGACCGCCACCAACAACCATGCCACGCTCAAAATTGCTTAAATCACCTTTCTTTCCCATTCTGACATTCAGTTTGGAGTTCAGGAGATTGTCTTGACCAGGACCACACCCCTAAATGCATTGAAGCAACTGCCATGTGATTGGTTGATTAGATAATTGCATTAATGAGAAATTGAACAGGTGTTCCTGATAATCCTTTAGGTGAGTATATATATATATATATATATATATATATATATAGACATTTGAAATAGAAAAACTGATTTATAAATGTACTCCAATAATCGCTGTTTCAGTTACAACTTTGTCCTGCCATTATTTCCATGACTTAATGTAGCAATGTTACCACGTTGCACATTTGCCTTCTGGCTGCCTTGGCGCGCCCTTAACCCTTAAACACATACCTTGGGTCTTTATTGCCCCTTGGACGCCATTCACTATAGCTACCCTCCTTCTCATTGATTTTTAAAGGGAGCCTATTATGCAAAATTCACTTTTGTAAGGTGTTTGAACACAAATGTGTGTGTCCACTGTGTGTGTAAACCACCCACTTCTTTTTTTATAATCCCCATAAATCATAAACAGCCACTCCAAATGAGCAGTTGCAGATTTCGGAAGCACCGCCCATGACTGGTGACGATCTGCTCTGTTAGATCCCACACTGAGTGAGCCGCAGCAGTTTGCCATTTCTGTTTCCTTGCTGTAGCAGCTGGAGATATACAATGTCTGCTCCAAAAAAAACGCACAAAAAAACCACTACAAATGTTCTGTTATTGGATGTACCATTGGACATAAGTCTCATAGACTCCAGGCATCTGAGCCACTGAGAACACCGTGGTTGAATTTCATTTATGAAGGAAGTTTTATATATTTGTGCAAATCATTTTACACCGGACTGCTTCACAAACGAGGGTCAGTTCAACACTGGATTTGCACAATAGTTGTTTCTGAAAGATTTTTATATTAACATGATGGTACATGCAAGTCGATGAGTTGAATCAACTTAACTCCGCAACAGCTACATACATTTATCCACTAACCATTCAGAAACATTCAGTTGCATTCTAAACTTCTAAACTGTAACTTCATCCTGAGTCTCTCCATCAGTGTCTGACTCTGGTTCTAACACTTAAGGCTGAACACTGCTACTGACATTTTCTGACATTTTGGCTGCGTGACATTCTCCAGTTTTGTTGTTTCCCCGAAACACGAGCTGTAAAGGGCTCTCCCCTCTTCTGGAAAGGGGGCCGGGAGCAGCAGCTCATTTGCATTTAAAGGGACACACACAAAAACGGTGTGTGTTTTTGCTCACACCCAAACACGGCAAATTTGACAAGCTATAATAAATGATCTGTGGGGGTTTTGGAGCTGAAACTTCACAGACACATTCTGGGGACACCAGAGACTTATATTACATCTTGTGAAAAGGGGTATAATAGGTCCCCTTGAAAGTTAGACATCAACCTTCTTAGTATCCTCAATCTATTTATTATATAACAAGATTTAAAAAAAAAAAAAAAAAGAATGTCTGCTTTCTAATAATTTCGTTTTTTGTTTTTTTGTAAAAAATGTATAGGGTCGCTAGCAATCCAAGGTATGTAATAGTGCAACAATAATTTAATCTCCGATGACTCAATAAGTGCAATTCTCCTCAATGCCTGATACACAATGATGACATGATGTTTCACTCATAATTACTGCAGGCATAAATAAAAAGAATACAAGTACAATCTGCAAAATTTAGCAATGGATCAGCAATTTACTCTAGAGCAAGTACTAAACGCTATCAAATATTAGTGTCATTATCACTTGATGATGGATCTGGTGAAGAAACTGTCAGCGATCAAAATATTAATTTTGAAGACGTTGAAATCAATAGTTTTGAGAATATGGTTGAGATCGCAAATATGAGCCAGATCCTGAATGCGCTGGGAAAAAGAGCTCTGATTATGACAGTGATGATGGTTAAAAGCATCTGCTCAAATTGAACCCTTCCAAGTTTCAAAAGGTAATAAAATATGCTTTATTTTATTATTTTGTAATTGTTATTCAAATATCAGGGGAGTTTTATACTATTGCGGCAGTTAGAGATCCATCCGTGTTAGATATACTGTAGATCCGGGTCGCTAAAGACCCGAATTTGTAATAATGATTGGGGAAACATTCATGCATTTAAGGGTTAAAAGAACAGTTGGGAAAGTGATTTATTATGTTGAGGAGATACTTTTTTTCATTGCGAAGACAGAAAAAAAGAGAAGCCAATATCGACGCCATTATTACCACAGACATGATACCATTTACAGCTGCTCATAAAGTCTTGGGAGCGGAAACCAGATTACATTATATTTCAGACACACTCTCTAAGCAGTTGACCAATCGCAACAGATTGAGTCAGCTGACCAATCAGAGCAGACTGGGTGTTTCAGAAAGGTGGGCTTTAAAGAGACAGGAACTAAAACAGAGCATTTCCTGCAGATGGTGAAAAGAGGTGGTGTGTCAATGTACAGTAAGAGAAAAAAATTTGTTTTTCAATCTTTTAATGATGTAAATGAGCATAAAATGGGCACTAGCAATTTATATCTGATTCTTCTGTGCAGCCAACTGAAAACAACTATGAGTGTCATCATCATTTGCGCAGAACCGAAGCCTGAAACTAAGCTTACCTAAAACCTATTCTCTTGCTGCTTTGCAAGTACTGGTAATTCCTGAAGGAAATGCAAATCTAGATATGGGCGACTTCAAATCTTTAAAACATAATAATCCAAAAACATCTGAAGCCAGGATCAATTTATATTAGACACGCACTGCTACTCTTTGAAAAGGACGTGAGAGGATGAGAGAGGAAAGTTGGGAGTAAACAAGAAGCTGGGGACCACTCTTTCTTCTCAAGGGTGAAATCCCTTTCCGTACAGCTCAGTGGATTTCACTCATTTTCTGTATCGACGGAGCAAGTGGACTAGGGCAGGACCCTCATGGGCAAAGCAGCCTGCAGCTGGTTAATGAAACAGGTCGTACGCCACCTTTTTATAGCACATCCATGCTAATAAACCATCACAGTCCTGCTCTCCTGACATCCCTCGGGACTGGACTGTCAATCTGTAAGTGCTTTGACGAGAGGAAGTCCGCACAGAGTGAGACGGATACAGTCCTCATTAAGAATGCAAAGGAGATTAATGAACCACATTTAGATGCAGTTCTGTTTGGACATTTAATGACAATATTTATGGAATTATTATCTTTTTGATTAGGCTAGGCAGAGCACATTGTCAATAGTTATAGTGATTCTAGTGGGTCTGCATAAAATATCTCTTGCAAGAATAATTCAAATGGAAATAATAATAATGAGCAAAAAGATTAATCAACAAAATGTTATAGTAAATAACATAAGTGACCTCCAGCTAGAAAAAAAACCCCTTTATCAAGAAAACAACAGGCAGTGTGCGAGTGCTGCGGCAGATTCTGAAATGCGGGAAGACTCACGACCTCTATCTGTGATGATACTGACCTGCCCAACAGATCAACTGCTTTCCAACCCATCACAAGATTATTCGAAATTACATTGTTTGAATTATAAGATAAGTTATGCTAGACTGAGATAGGTATAAAGGAAAAAGCAACACTTGGTTCTCTTTCTATAGGTGCATGAAAATAAAAAGCAGCGCATGACAAGCAAGAGAAAAGTAATGTATAAGACGATTAAACATAATTGGTACTGCTATGCAAGCATACATGAGTGTATAGGTTCGGTAAAACTTAACTGCTCCTAGTCATTTCTCTCTCTCACACACTCTCTCTCTCACACACTCTCTCTCACTCTGTCTGTGTGTGTGTGTGCATGTCATGTTTGGAGAAACAGGACAATCTGAAACTTACCTCCCAACGCTTGCTTCATAACAAAATTCATGATGATGGCTTTTTATTCCTGCCTTCTTCAACCAAATATTACATTCAGGTTAAGCTTTTCAAGTAGTTCCTCGTCGCCAGATCTACAATGTGAAACAGACAATTACTTAATTGCAAAAAAAAAAAAAAAAAACACCTTAGTTTGTATAAAGAGATATTCACTATAAAAAAGCAACAAAAAAATTATTAGTGTACCTCAATATATATAATATAATATAGCGATTTTGTCATTAAATTGTGTGTTTGAATTGATTAAACCCAGTTATTTTTGGTGTTATACATGAATGCATTTTTATGTTATACGACAAAACATTACTAAAGGCTGTAATAACAATGACTGCATGTACAATACTATCCAGTCGATCAATTCTCAAGATGCGACATATGAAGGACAGTAAAGGTCAATATACCTCGCATACAGTTCACACAAAGTGCAGAGTTGTAAAATTACCACGGGCTACCATTAGTGGCTTATCGGTGCCTGCATGTAACTAAACCTTCACTAAGAAGAATAGCGTTAATGACAAGCTCCGGGACAAGCATACATCGTGTACATTTGAAATAAATATGCAGGGAGCGTTTGTTCTTCTCGCGGGGAAAGACAACATTACATTGCAACCTGAATGTCAAATAACATTTGAGGAAAAGCCGTGTTGTGATGATCTTCTCTAATGGATAGAGTTTAAGACTGTGAATCCTAGAATGTAAATTGAATGAATATTATGATCCAACGCATGGCCCCGTTCCCTTAATCTGTGTGTAAACTTTCCCTCGTCCATCCGAATCGAAACCCACACGCTTATAGTCCGAATGCACCGACTCATCGGCTGATGAGAGTCCGGATGAATCTCGTACGTTACTGTGCTCCTAGTATCTTCGTACGCCTATAAATGCGTTAAAATAGCCCGCTTTAGTATTTACTCCCTTTCCCGATAGGTGCCGAAAACAAAATCACTTCCTCGTTCACTGAAGCTGATTTCAGCACCATTGCTGGCGGACAGCTCCCGCTCCATCCCACATAGAGCAAAAGCCCAACGCTCGCGTTCCACATTCAAACACACACACACACACACACACACACACATAAAGGTCATAATTACCTGCACGAGCGAATTCAAATGTTTCGAGAAGCTGAATAACTCCTCAGAAATGAAAGTTGAGCAGTAATGATACAGCGAGGCTTTAACTGCTCGTTCCTAACATCTCTAGTTTCCAGGCAAAAGAAGGACGTCCTTGTTTCTCTTGTTCAGAGAGGCAGTGTGAGTGTGTGAGTGTCTGTGAGGGGAACTGCAGCTGCTGCTGATAAAGGCACTCACCGAATCACATGGAGAGCTCCCATCTGAAGCGTCCCATGTTCTGAGCGATCAATTTTTAACGACTGTACGTGGTCGTCGTGGGTAGGTGTCCTGCTGTATGTGCCCATTATATGCTTGTGCAATCCCAAAGCTATTCCAGCTGGGATGAGCTTATTTAAAGCACATTGCCTTAAGATGCAAAAGTCTTGTAGCATGCAAATGGGAAATGCATGGAAGGTTCCGTATATGGGCTGCGGTGCAATGCTTTTAGTGTTACAGTATGATTGAACGATTAAGCCGCCGGTTGCTCGGCCTCACCTCGATTCGTCCTTGAAGCTGTTGGATGCGACTCTCTGTTTCCCCTGATGAATGATTGAAGAAAGTGTGACCGATATGTTTACCCCGTGAGCGTTATGAGTGCTGGTGAAGTGGTACAGATGTGCTTCTGGCTTCAATTAGCAGGTTGTGTTGAGTGCAATTACATAATAGTTAATGAAACCATCTATATCTAATGAACCATAATATATATTATATCTATATACTAATATATATATATTATATTATATTATATTATATGTATATGAGGTGGTATTATGTTTATATAGACCTGATTAACTATTAATACAGTAACTGGGAATATTTTGCAAAATACACAGTAGCAGAAGCACATTCGCCAAAATAAAGCAACCTATATTACAGTCTGTTTGTTGAGTTAACTCATCTAACAACTGGAAACTTTAAAACTTTTGTTCATCTAATGAACTTAAAAATGGTTTAGTATTTAGCAAGGCAAGGAGCTAACAAACCTTGTTCTGCCATCATTATGCTTGATTTTCAAAGCCGAGGAAGTCATTATTTGCCTCTTAAAACTATAGAGGCAAACATATTACTCTAATGGATAAATAAATTAAAATGCACATATACTATATGTCAACACACAAATCTTAAATACGGTGAGGTCAACAAAATGTAAATTCTGTAAATTATGAAATCAGAACCATATCCAGCTAAGTACAGTGTATATGTATATATTTTTAGTATATGGCCATCAATGGAGAAAGATGCCGTTTGTGCTCAAATGGTGTAATTCTGGCATCTAGCAGGGGCTGAAATATTTGAGACCACAGTAATAGATTTGGCATGCTTTAACAAATTCAGTGAATAGTTCTCCCTCAAAAGTGATTATTGTATCAACCCAATGCTGCATAAACATAACTTATAAACACTCAAATTCTCTCCAGTTTCTTGCCAATTCGACTGAAACGGCTGATCTGAAACGGCTTGCCAGATTTATTTCCATCAGACAGTCAGTAAATGGAAAGTGGGCATCTGTGGGTCTCTGTGTAGTAAGAAAAGTTTTTCATTTAATCCATGTAACCCGAGAACAAGTAGTGAGGTGGGTGAAGCTTAATCCACGGTTGACTGTTAGATCAGTCACACTGCCTTTTGTTCCATGATATGACAAGAGAGCAAATCCATTCTTCCATCTAATCTTAAATGTGGATGCAAACAAAATGCATCAAGTGTTAAGTACACACTTGAGACGTGAATTTGAAATTGTCATTAGATTGTCACAGCTATATCTGTTCACACTGAAAACGTCCCTGCAAACTTGATCCGGAAGGCTACAGGTAAAGTGGCATATCGCTGCAGGATTTACAGCGCACGCAGTTGTGATATATCATCGTTTACGATTTGACCTTCCTCTCTGCCCTTCTGCACTGCAATATTTTATTTAGCTTTGTATTCAAATGCAGCGATTTGTACTGATGCGAGAAGAGAAAATGATTCACATATGGGGGAGTGAAGGCTGGTAATAACCTGGATTACAGACAGCAGTGGGTGTCAGATTCCCTGGGAATTTTAAATTTGACATTTTGAGACATTTCGCCTCCCACCGCGCTGTTACAAACAGCAGTGAAGGAGCATTCAGCCTCAATCAGCGTTGTCGCCCACACAAGAACCTCACAAATGCTAAACACTGCCTAAATACTTCACTTTCTGACCAAAAGCAAGCAAACAATTGTGACTAGTCTAGGACTATTGCAGTGTGATGACGATGAAGCTATGTGGTTTTATTTTGCGAACAGCTGTGCTTTTGCATTGTTTTTTTTTTATGTATTAATGAATGCTGCATGCTTAAATCCGCTCCTTAAATTAGAGATTTATTCCCCACATCTGTGTTTATCTGTGTTGGCTATGTCTCTCTCACTTCAATCTAAATACATTAAAATGTAAACTGCCTTTGGCGTTGAATTGAGTTGCATTATAAAAACAGCCGGTCACACTTTAGCAGCCTTTGATTTCTAGTCTCTATTGGTCGAGTTATTGCTACCTAGAATTGGAGATGGCTTTTGAAAATTGTGACATTACAGTCACTATCCAAACCATCCATCTTTGTCGTTTTTGTCTAATGATGATGGTTTTTCAGCGACACACATTTTCTCATGCAGACAAGTGAGCCACTGAAAATAGTCTGATATTAATCCTGATTGAATTCAGAATTAGTTTTTAGCCAGCATTCAATTGATTTTGCCACCTAAAATCCATTTCATTTTTAAAGTGTTGCATTTTTAATAAGTAGTAGCATCTATTTAATGTCCCAATTCATGGCCAAATAATGGAAAGGTAACCAGGATTAACTGGTAAACAACATGAGCATCATTTCATTAAAGCTCTCGTGTCCTTCATCATGAGCCGTAGCCAGGCCCGCTGTATGGTTTTCATTTTTTAATCACGCTTTAGGGAACAACCTGTACTTTACATTGGTATTAACAAAGATCCTAGGCTGCAAAGTTGTCTAAATCATGAACTGTAGAAACCCAAACACCCACGCATCGTATTTTATAGCAGGTACCGCATCCTCACCCTTCAAAGAGAAAATGAAAAATAGAGAGAGGCAGAAAAGACAAAAGTGTTTACTGAAGTAATGGACGTTCTGACTCATCGTTCCAAAGAAACAACACCGATCCTGGCTGTTAATCTCTTTTATAAAACGCTCTAATACTCAGGATATTTCCAACAGTCTTCTGAGTCTTCTGTGTCCTAAATATGAAATTGTGTCTGCAGTGCCAGTGTAATACACTACAACCCCAGGCAATTCTCATGAAAGACCCATGACTCTTTGCTTGCAAAGACTGAGCCTTCGGCGAATGCTCCATTTATATGATCCCCTCACCTATGACCAATTCACCTGTTAATTGTGGATTATTTCAAAACAGCTTAACTTCGATATTCTGTAATCTTTTCACTTTTATTTAGCCTCTGTCCCAAGTTTTTTGGAGTGTGTTGCAGCCTTTAAAATCAAAATGAGTTTATATTTAATTAATTTCGCCAGTGAAAACAGGGGATTTTTTTCTTTGTATTTAGTCAGTTAAATAAAGGTTAATGAGAATTAACAAAATCACAAATTCTTGATTACAACTTTTTTCTGGAATTGGGGTTGTACTAAATGTGTTAATGCACCATGCGAATGAACGTAATGTGTCGTGCAAACAAGTAGTCTTATGGTACCCTGCAAGTAAATGTAAAAAACCCAACAAAGAACAGGATGTAGCACAAACAAACCAACACACACTGAGGAGTAAGTATACAGAGCAATTTTCTTGCTCCAAAAATGAACTGAATTACCCTGAGTGAGCACTGTACTCTATCTACGCTTGTGTTCGTTGTTATTTCTTGGTAGTCGGTGTGCAGGTTTGCAATAATGACCATGGGTAAGTGGACGCTGAGAGACCCCTGAATAGGATAATTTTCCATCCCTCCCGGTGTCTTCTATTTGCTCTCCGGAAGGATGGATTTCAGAGCTATACGTCATTAGGAATGGGTAAGAAAGGGTCATTTTCCTTAACAAACTTAATTTGCCTCCAGGCTACAACTCTGTAATGTGATAAGATTCCTGTTTGATTATCACTTGAGGGACTGATTTGTTTTCATTAACAGCATCATCAAGCGCCGTGGTCAGAAAAACAAGTTGGACCATGAATTTAAACATTTATCAAGTCATGTAATGTAAAACAGTATCCTTAAGGTAAGAGATAATTAGATACAAATCCCCACTGCACTTTCCTTTGGATTCCAGGCGTTTATGAAAGTTGGAGCGTTTCAAGGGTTTAATAAAAATTGCTTTAATTTTGAAAGATCTTATGTTCAATGAAACCCCCTGGGGTAAATATGAAGGATGTAGTAAACAAACCTGCTCACGTCCTTGAGGCTGTGATTGTCAGGGTTGGGGTTGAGGGAAGAGACCAGGACTCAATATGCAGAAACAATGTGATTTATTAATAAAACTAAATCAAAACAGTAGGGGAAAACAGGACAGGCAGCAGGACAAGGCAGGACTGGGGATCAGGCAGGACATAACACAAGATTAGGTATATAACGATGACAAAGGCTACATTCACACTGTGAGTCATACGGGAGAACATTAAAGGCACACTATGCAGTTTCCTTTTTCTCAAACAGCGACCCCTAGAGTCGCTGTGGAGTACTTGTATTTAACGTTACTGTACCACTCACGCAGAGCCGTCTCTGCACTCTTCCGACCGCGCTTTCTTCGTTTTCTTTGTCGACTCTGCCATGATTCACGTCTGAAATGCGTGCTAGTGTCTTCCATAGAGGCTGCTTCATATGTTGTTGATGTATGTGTCGTCGTGCCATAGAGCAAGTCATGATTATCGCGAGATTTGTCGAGGCGCCACCTCTCAAACTTGCCCCCCCCCCCCTGCTTTGCTATCGGGATGATTCGCCCTACTACGAGTTTGTTTACCATCGAAATAATTTCGAAGCTGTTACATTAAGGTACACATCTTGCATAGTGTGCCTTTGAAGTAAGTCAGGGTTCACCAATCTCGGTCCTGGAGGGCCGATGTCCTGCAGAGTTTAGCTCCAACCCCAATTAAACACACCTGAACCAGCTAATCAAGGTCTCACTAGGCATACTAGAAACTTTCAAACAGGTGTGTTGGAGCTGGTTGGAGCTAAACTCTGCAGGACAGCGGCCCTCCAGGACCGAGATTGGTGAACCCTGAAGTAAGTGATTACGCTTTGTTTATAGTGTGATCTGCCACGGAAGCCAGCTAATTTATGCACAGGTGATATAAAAAAACGAAGACAAAGATGCGGAAAAAAGAGAGCAGAGTTTTTAAACATTTATGATACAAGCCCTCGTGTTTTGCTTGTATAGAGCTGTAGCTGCGTTTCCATTACCCTTCAAATTGCGCAAATTGAAATTGCGACCAATGAAAACACGTCAATTGTGCAAAAAAACGCAAATAAAAAGGAATATTTTGCAAAACTGCAATGGTAGGGGTTTACAGATCACCTGGCTTACGTAAAAAAAAGTCACATGATCATTCAAGATGGCGAGGTATGTTTGGACGGAAGATGAGACAAAGTTCAAAAAAGTTAGGGCAGGTTCTTTATTAAACTCATAAAAGAAAAGAATTATTGGAATACTGGATTCTAAACAACAAAGACACAGTTCCTCTGTGAAATCACGTTTAACCTCCCAGAAACACCTCATACGTGGCCGCTCCAGAGTATAAGGATTTCACCTTTATTTCACCTACATTAATGCTTGGATAACACGCCTACGTCTCCTTTGATTAAAAATAATGGCTAGTGCGGTGGCTGTGATATACGTAATCCTACCAACATCCGTCGCCATGATTTTGGGAATGACTTATCGTGAGAGGGGAAAATATTGCATTTTAGTCACATAACATTGGTTATTGGAAACAAATTATTTAGAAAATATTGCAAACATTTTGTGCATTCTGTAATGGAAACCAGACTACTGTAATATTGTAAGCTGACACATCACTGACCTTCACTGACTACCTTTATCAACTGTCTTGATAACTTTCGGGTATGTAAAATCTTTTAAGTGACTCCCATGAACCCATAATTGTAACGAATGATCTAGAGTGATGTGAAATTCGCATGAGTTCCAGTATGACTGTTCAGATTACGGTCGCATTGCAAAACATCCGACCTGTATCGGATTTAGTACCACATATGGAAGTGGCACAAATTGGATTTGAATCCATGTGGTTTGTGCTGTTCACACTGTCATGAGAAAAACAGATCTGAGTCACATATGAGCAAAAAAAAAAAACAGATTTTGGCCACATTTGCAGTCTGATTGTTGCCAAACTGGCACAGGACTGAAAACACATGAAGAAAAAATAGGGCAGCAATCAAAGCAGGTAATGAGGGAGGACAGTTGGGGCAAATGAACCAATAATCAGTTAACAAGAAGGACGGGGTTGGAGCACATGGCACAAAGAAACAAACATGACAAGCCATGTGCTCACACCAAACACCAACATGCAGCAATGAGAGCTCTCACCGACTGCGTGTCCACACAAAACATGACAACAAGAAAGCACACGGCTGATACAAACACGAACTGTGTGCTACACAGAACAGAACACACACATGGACAGAGGAGCGCACGGCCTGAGCACTCTCACCATGACAAGACAATGGCTGCATGCGAAATCACATACTTCCCTACTATACAGTAGGTTAAAAACAGTACGTGACGAAAGAAGTATGTCCAAATTCACAGCACTAATAAAAGAGTAGGCATAAAGTACCCGGATGACCTACTATGTCCAGCGAGATTCTGAAGTGTGCAAACAAGGGACACTTTACTATCCCAATAACAACATTGCGGATGTAGTGCGTCCGGATTACATTCTACATACTCATTCATACTATACAGAACATACTTTTTTAATGGTCGAAAGGTAATTACTTATTCAAAATAAGTACCTACTCAAGAGAGTATGTGATTTCGGACACAGCCTGTAGGAGTGTCCGAGCTCCGTCACCAAACCAAGAATAGAATAGAACCAAGAATCCACCTGCAATTTCAAGAGGATGGAAACTTGTCTATGTCAACCATCAAAACTTTGTTTGCTAATAAATGAAATGAGGATGGAAATGATCTGTGATATGCATCAACTTGCTGACTGTGAACTGAACTATTTATTAAAGTGACAGTTCACCTTAAAAAGAAGGAAAATTCTGTCATCATTTACTCACCCTCGAGCCATTTTCAAACCTGTATTTCTTTCTTCTGTGGAACACATGTTTGAAGATTGCCCTATAGTACAATGGAAGTAACTGGGAACTGTTTCTTTAAACTTAAGTACATAAACCCAGGCACTTTACTACAAGTTTTCTGAAGCCACATGACAACTTTGTGTGATAGGCCAAATTGAAGTAATTATTTATTAAAACTATACATAAGAGTTCACGAGAGAAATACAGCAAAATCTAAATCATAGTAAATCAGTTTATTGAATTGGTTTTAACAATGAATTGTTTGATCCAGTTGCCACACAACACTTTCATTCTTCCATAGGCAGCTATTCAGATAACAATGTCTAAGTATAGACCCTAATATCTAGCTCTCTCTACTTTTTTTTTAGTCATGACTAATGTTTCTAATGATAGAACCCAATTCAGGTCAATCACACAAAATTGGGCTACCTATTTACAACAGGACAGAACGTTACTCTCTGATCTGTCTCAGAACAAGCCTGATCGGTTCACATTCAATCCTATATTTTGGAACTATAGTTGCTGTAATTATACAGTAATTTGTATATAGTATCATTTATATTAACAGTTCTGATGTATAATTCTGAATATAGTATTTTATCATAAGCTATTAATGTTGAAATGTTTTAGTGTGAACACGTTACTGTGCACCCTTGCTATGTACTGAAACAATATATGGTTTCACAACTGCTACAACTTTTTTTTTAATCTCTGTTACAGTGAATTACAACCGTGCTGAGCTTTACATGGTTTTTGTTGTAACATGTCCCGAGATAATAAGTGTATTCTGCTGTCTTGTGTCTTTTTCTTTTTTCAGTTATTTTCTTTTTCTCTCTTGTCCCCTCCCTCTCTCTCTCTTTCTTACTTATTATATCTGGATCAAGGCTGTGCTTGTGACACAAACTGCCATTTGTTTTCATTAATGCTGTCATAACTAAGCAGCCTATAATATGAAGCTTTTAACAAGCTAAACCTCGAGCAGACAATGTTGCTTTGATGCAGATTCTACAGTTAGAATGTATGTTCTCTGAAGAACATTAAACAATGGGCCTCATTCACTAATAATTTCATTTAATTCAAATACGTGCGCAGAAAAAACTCACGCAAGATATACACAGGATTCACCACAGGTGCATTCTTACATTTATTTATGTCATCCCTCTTATATTGGGCCCCCGAACCACCAGGGGGCCAAATTGCTCTCAAATATGATTTAATGAAGGGCTGTGCGATTAATAAAATTTGTTTTCTTCCAACAATTATGAAAACACGATGCCGTTCCTTTACTCTCCTTTGTTCGCTGTCACCCTTTCTACATAATCCTAATCCTACATCCATCCAAATCAGTCAAATCCTGTAACATGACTGTCGTAATATAGCCAACAGTCTCCTGCCGTGGTTGATAAGCACACACACACAAAAAAAGAGTTAAATGCATGTTGAACTGCGATAGAGAGGCTGTTTTCTATGTGTGCGATCCGAGACAGAGCAACCCACGGACAAGTACGAGCTACTTTGCTTATATACTTTTATATAAGCATGTGCTTAAACGGACAAATACACACAAAAATGTCAAAATGTCCGTCACTTAAACGCAGTCAGTTATGACTTCAGTGAACATAAACAGTTGGAAAACTAAAGAATGCTTATATATTAGATCTGTGAATTCGGTTTTAAAGTGACAGCAGCCTAAATAACCGGCGGTCTTTGGTGTTTTATGCCCCCAACGTCGCCTTCCAGGCAGCGAGGGGATGGGTAGGTTTAAGGTTGAGGGTAGGGTTAGCTGCCTCTAAGGAGCCATTGGGGGCATAAAACACCATCGAGCATAACCGGCTGTCTCTTTCATTTAATGTTAATCAAACAACAGAAGAAAATGAGAGAATCAATCAATGTATATTTAATTCATACAGTAGTCAGTGTTTTTATTTTTTACATTTGATTGTTCAATTTCTATAAAACAGGATATTATTTTAAGTAGGCTAAATAGTATATTTCAATTGTATCGTTTCTCTATTTGTCCTATTGATTGTAATATTTTTCTTCTTTTTTATTGTATTGCTGACAGTTTCAACTGTAAAACTGCTCTGAAAGAACAGATTAAGTGGCTGAGGGTTGTTTTGGTGGATTTGTGAACGCACTGACAAAGATTTGCTTAGGGCCCCCAAAAATCTAGGACCGGCACAGCTTACCATCATTCTAATGAAGATTAATTTGTGTTATATTCTAAATGATTCTAAATGTCCATGCACACAGTAACTTTATAAAACATGCCCGAACCATGCACTCTCCTGCTCGCTTGCCAGAGAGCATGCATTGAGACAACATTGAGAAAAGGACTGTCATTTTCAAAACGGTTTTTATATCTACACGTGATTATGTTTCAACCACTCATTCGACAGCTTTATATATACACATATACTTACAGGTTGCATTTTGTCATGCTATTTTTAATTTATTTAGTGTTACTCTGTATAAAATTAATATTTTTGTCACTTAGTTATTCAATTTAATCCTCTTTTCTGAGGCCACCTAAATCATGAATTCTCCATGAAAACATTTGTTTTAGGCACAAATATGTGCCTGTTCACTTTAGTGAATGAGAGCCTATGTGTTTTGAGCATTGATCTTTGCAAAATAAACAGTGTCGGTGGTACTGTGTTGGGTCACACTGTTCATTGTGAAAAGCAAAACCAGAACAAGTAAATGCACAGGGTAAAGACAGCATAATTACTTTATTTAAAATAATATATATATAAAAAAAACATTGTTGCACAACTTTTATAAAATATTTTTTAATACAGTATGAAAAAGATATAAGTTGACCACGTATTGTACCTTGCACCTGTCGCTGAAAATTGTTGGCATTGCAGCTTGTTGAAAGTAATTACATAATCAGAATAAGAATCACTACTCTGGGGAGTCGTAGGAACCTTTAACAGTGTCGTTTTCAGTTAACGTCAGCAGATCTGTCAGACTCCCTCTCGCACCATAATGTCTAATTCTGTTTCTGTGTAGTAGCAGTCTGAGGACACAAGCCAAGCATCATCTCAATTTTAGCAGAGCAAAAGACCACATGCAGTGCAGACTTCATTTTTAGTGTACTTATATAGAGATTTTAAGCTAAAAATGCTAAGAGGAGAGTCCATCTTCTTTGGTCTGTGCGTAAAACTGAACTAAAGAATTTCTGACTTCCCAAATCCTTCTGAATTTCAATGCAGGTCCAGGTTGGTTTATGTTAGTTAGTGCTGGTATATCAGGTTGACCAGTTTAGCCATGCTGTTTTCCCAGCACCAACTAGTCTATAATTCCATCCAGATGGTATTGTGGGTTGCCATTGTCATTCATTGCAACACTTCAGATAACCTAATAGCACTAACTCAACAAATAAAAAAGAGAAGAAAACTGTGACTAAGGAGGGTGGTTTATTAATTCCAACACAGGTGCTGAAATTAAATTTGGCAGTGTGATCTAGACTGGTGGCCAGTTGACACACTCACAGTGGTGTAACATTAATTATCTTTCCCCAGAAGAAGTAAAATGTTAAGATGAGGTGGCTTTACAATGTAGTATATGAGCAAGACTAAAAATATCAAGGCCAACAGGGGAAAAAAGTTAATTATATTCAGAAGTTATTCGAGGATAATGAATAGTTGATACATTTTTAGAGCAGATAGTGGCTAGTGGGGAAATAGGCCTGTTCCTGGCAATATTATGTCCGGGTGATGACAAGTTACCATAAAAGTGCAGCTGCCATCATTATGCTGAGGAAAAGTGGGAAAGAAAAAAGGCTTCTGCTCATTTTCTGCATGGCTAAAACTGTGGTTCATGAGATCAAACAGAACAACGAGAAATAGTGAGCCATTCATCTCTGTACTCAAAAGAAGAAGAAAACGAGGGTGTAGATTGGCAGAATTCAAAAAGTCATTTCATGTGCATCATATAGAAGACACAGGCATATCCCCAATATGAAATAATGACCTGCTACTTTAAGATGCTCCAGTATCTCGTTAGTTTTTGGAAAAATGTCAGTATGTTGGGTTGTTACATTTTTCTTTTTTTTTCATATAAATATTGGTATCGCTTTACAACAAGGTTTCATTTGTTAGCATAAACTAACAATGAAAAATACATCTAAATTAATTATTAATCTAAGTTACTGTTAATTTCAACATAAACTAATACATTATTAAAACCAAAAGTTGACTAAATATCTGTTCATATTATTTAATGGACCTGAGCTAACATGATCTAACAATGAACAGTTAACAAAAATGAATGAATAATGTTACAAATGTATTGCTTGTGAAGTTAGTTAGTTAATGCACTAATTTTAGTTCTGACCAATGTGGAACTTATTGTAAAGTGCGTTAACTAAAATTACATATATATAGTTACATCTAATTAAAAATGTAAGATAAAATAGAAAATAAATACATATTTTAATAAATAAATGTGTCTGATCTTTTTGTATTCTTTTTAGAGTAATGCTTAGCAACATTTTGGGAAGTTGCTTCCTATGAATTAAATTATGTATGAGGTTGCATTTTAGCAAAACAGCTCATGGGACTTCGGAAAAGAGCCCATGTGTTAGAAAAAGCGAGAGAGTGAAAAAACTCACAAGAAGGAAAACAATGGAGGGGTCACTTCTCAGAAAACCTTGTTAAAAGCCTCAAGGTCATCACAAAGCTCCATCTGATTTGAGAAGCAGGACATGATGGTGTTTTGCTCTCTAATGAGGGAGAGAAGAGCCTGAAGCCTCAGAGAGAGTCAAAGTCTGGCACTCTGTCTCTCTCTCTCTCTCTCTCTCTCTCTCTCTCTCTGCGACACATACAGAGCCTGTCACACATGCTCTTTTCCTCACTCCCCTTTTCTCTCTATTCCTCTTCTTATTTTGCATATTCATTCACATACACATTCGCTGAGACAAAGATAAGCAGGAAACCTCTCTCAGGACTGAAATTGGTCTGTGTGATAGACTCTTACGGTCTCAGTGGGGCACCTCGTATGGTTTCACCATGGGATCAGACACTGATGACCAGTTTAATGAGCTTGTCACTCTCTCCTGCACCTTGCCTTTTCCTAGAAGGAATCAGGTGCGTGAAACAGACCTGTGTTACAAACAACAGTATCTAAACGCTGTTTTACAATGACACATTTCTATCGACACTATAATGAGCATTTGACCTGAGGACAGAAGTGAGTGCTGTCATACTTCAATGGATTGTGGTCAGGGAAAAAAACAATATTATACAATTGCTCTGTGTATTTCCGCAGGAGATTTTCAGTGGCATAACAGATTACTACAGCAGCTTTAAATGCTCTAAAATATTTCAGAATGATAAAACAGTTGTCAAATGCATAACAATATAAGGCTTTTTTATAAAAAGCATGAAGAAATCATAAATAATGTTGACTCCTTAATTATTCAAACAGTCGGTTGTGTTTAATTCAATTCCCAGATATATATATTTTTTTAATTTATACATATTTTTTAAATACTTAATATGTGTTAATATACTGCATTTTTATTACTTAAAAGGTACTAGACATATTGCATGATGGCATTGAACTGATAATTTAACTTCCCTCCCTATAAATAATATAAAAAATTAAGGTTGTGAAATCTGTGCACCAAACAGACTCTGACTAGTAATCTACTTATTGATTCACTGTGCTTCACAAAATAAGAACAGCATCCACAGCAGGTCAAATCTATTAAAATAAAACACTGTCCTTTGAATTTATGAAAGGAGAACATGTGTCATGTTGAAGAAGACTTTCACTTAAATTCAACACAGCAGATGCGAGTTAGACTTAATATCCTTATACAGGACCATCAAGTTCCATCACATAGAGGATAGAATCAGCATATTTTAAGCCACTCTACATCTCTCATCATGGGAATGGGGGAACGGATTCTGACAGCTGGGTTGTTCGCTATTGGATTCTGTTCCCCCCATGTTTCTCATACAAGGAGGTTCTATTATTTATCAAACTAATGCTGGTTAAATACTAGAACAGATGGGGGTTGCACACTATGAAATTCTCTATAGGAAATTATGCATATAAGATCCTGTCCTTGATCTTAACTTTCATTGCATCAGTTGTGTGTCACTTGGCATAAGAGATTCATACATTTTTCTGTTGAGCTCTACATCTAACAGCTCTCAGATCTAAGTGAAGAGCCCAGCTTGTAAGCTCAGCTTGTATAGCCTCTCAACGCAGCATACTCACCTTTTTACTCAAGATCTCCCCAGTAGGTCTATCTCCATTGCTGCTGGCTCTCAGAGTGTAAAAAACATGTCTTGGACAACCAATTGACAATTGAAAGCTACTCCATGCTGCCAATGTTTCATATTAAAGGTGCTCTAAGCGATGTCACGCATTTTTTAGGCCAAAACATTTTTTGTCACATCCAGCAAACATCTCCTCACTATCCGCTAGCTGCCTGTCCCCTGAACACACTGTAAAAAAACGCGGTCTCTGTAGACAGTCCAGGCTCCACAAACGGCAAGAAAAACAAACTGGCCCAGCCTGGACCACGAAACATAACAAACAGTGTTCCAGCCAATAACCGACGAGAATGATTTGGGGGTGGGGGTTGGGGGGTTAGTGTGCGTGCACATGAAGGGGGGTGTGGGGAGTGGAGGAGAGAGAAGCATGAAGAGGGAAGTTAGCTAGAGGAGAGATGTCCTAAACAACGACAACGACTAACGTTAAAAATGTATATTCTTGAGAATTTTGATATGGCCGACACACGACCAAAGAGACGACGTTCTGATGAACAAATAACAAAGAAGAGGGAAAAGGAGAAGGAACGTGCAAAGTCCCGAATTTACATCGGAAAAGCGTTCAAAAGGTGGCGAGAACTCCGCCGGCAGAAGGGCTTCCAATCCAACATTCAGTTGGCTCTGTTTTTGCTGGACAGCTGGGTAAATCCAGTTGGGTTTTTTCTAAATGGTTCATGACTGTTTCAGGAAGCACGGAAGGGAGGGGGAGGGGACGGGATGAGGAGGAGGAGTAGGGGGAGGGGGAGGGAGGGTCGATCTAGCCTTCGTTTTGTTTGACAATACTTCGAACGTCAACAGGAAGTGACTTCACCCATCATCGCTTAGAGCACCTTTAACAAACCAGATTAATTCAGTCTAGTTGTATCTTGAATAATGATGGGAATCATAAAGAATTTTAAAACAATAAAAAACAATAAGAATATAAAACAATAAGAAATAAAAACCAATGTAAAAAGAAATACATTTTCATTGCCAAATGATAAGATAAGAAAAAAGTTTACATACTACTTACATCGACATTTCACAGTCTTTCTAAAGGCAGCACAAATGCAATCCAATTGGCCTAACCTATTAAACAAGAATAAACAAACAAATATATTCATACTCAAAATACAACTCATGTGTCACTGCTTTGAGTGGAATCCTTCGTCTGGGAATCGTCCAGGGGTGCGTTTCCCAAAAGCATCGTTAGCCAACTATGGTCGCAAGTTCCATCGTTATCAGCATAGTTCAACGAGTCGGTGTTTCCCGACACCATAGTTCTAATGAACATTCAGAAACAGCATAGCAAAGTTGTGTGGTTGGAACGACAGCTCTCGACCTGTGGTTAGAAGCATAGTTTCCTGTTTGCATGACATGTGGACTTAATAAATCCTTGTCTTAAGCAAAATAAGCAAGCTGACATTCATTACAATCTGTATATTTTATTTAGAATACATACAAATGTCATTTATGTCTTTTAGTTTGTCAAGAGATTTTACTGTAAGCACTGTTTCTGAAGAGTGCTCATGTCTCGCTAAGAGAGTGTAGAACGAGCCTATGATTGAATCTGGAAATAAGGCAAAATAGCTGAGAAAAATGAGAAATAGTCCTCAGATGCCATGTTCGTAATTTATAGCAAAACATCTAGCATTAATTCTATCTCAGACAGATTCATTAAAGAAAGTTATCACTCCATCATTAACCAACGTGGTTGAACGACCAATATGTGACATTACGGTTTCGGAAAACAGTCCTAGTTCATTTCTTCAATGATGCATCGTACATGGTAGTGAACCAGTTATTTCATTGTATAGGAAACGTGCCCCAGTGCTACTGGTTTCACTACATGTTTTTGAACATTGGAGTTATTCGTTTGGGAATTAGACTATGCTGGAAAGATGCGACTGGAAAAAATTATTTGTTAGGGAATTGGACTACACTGATCACGATGTATGTTTTGATGAAATAAAATAACCATTTCTTTAAAATCATTTGTTTGGGAAACAGACATTGTTTATGCTAGTTTCGCGCTGTAGATTCAGTAGCTGTGTTGTGTTGAATAGCCTAATCATTGCAGAAAAGCCTTAGAGGCAATTTGTTCCTAAATGCACCTAAATGAGATTATTAGGCCTGAGTGTGATAATGCAACCGAACATTATTTGGCTCCATTTTTTTAGTGGTTCTCGATTTCCAACCTCATCCTTGACCTATCTTTACAGTTTATTATTACCCACCTGCAATCATCTACAGCACAACATCCTGAGTGCACTACAAATACTTCTGTTGAATTGTCAGAACTTGATTCAAGCCTGTCATTGGTTTTCCTCCAGTGCCATGCTTCTACCACAACAGATTAAGTATGACTGCTGTTAGTTCTAGAAGTGCTTTCCTTCTTCTCTCAACGATGTTTAGTAGCTTATTTAGGCTTGGATAGTCTCTGTTTCATTGAAAATGTTACATTTTTATTGACACTGATGTCTTTTATTGATATTGAAGTCTTTGTAGAAATCATTTGTAGGGTACTGCTGCCTGCTGTAATGTTGAAGAGGACAAAATGTTCCTCTAGGGGACTTTAAAAGAAACAAAACAAATTACAGCAATTTAAAATAAATTTAGAATGAATAAATTGTTGTTGGTGCAGAATTTCCTAGAGCGGTCATTGTGTTCACGCTTATGAATACAAATCTATGCTTAGATGCAATACATTATGAGGATCATAAAAATGAAATGCAATGTAAGGATCAGATCTTCTCAACTTGCATACTGTCTTCTGGATTTCAAACACATTATGGGTCTGCTTAAAATTGCTTATTGGCGTCTTGTTACAGCCAAAATCATATTTGTCACATTTAGCATGATGCTATCAATCAACACCACAGTCCTGAGATCAGGTTTGTACTGACTTTACAGTCAACAGTTTGACCTTATCATGCTTGATTTGAAGAAGCCTTTAAAAAAACAAATCTTAGTAACAGTAATATTCAGAATGGATAGCTTGGTATTGTTGTACAATATCTCAGAGTGGTCATTCTTATGAATACACATTGAGCAGCCACAGGGTATCAGACAGAAAATCTAATATACGGATCATGTCAAATGAAAACAAAGCCTCCGATGAGAGGCGAGATAACGGAACAGAATAAAGAAAAACTCCAAAGCTCAGTTTATTTTTCTTCATAGTTGTGGCCTGTGGCGTCTGGTGAGCAGTGGCTTGTGTATCTGCATTGGCTGCATTAGAGTTTACAGTTCAGTTAATGACAGCCAGAGGCAGTTCCAGGGTCAGTGCATATTCAGCTCAAACATCTGTGGGCCATCCTCTGAAGTAATACTAGAATATGATACACTTTAAAATAAATGTTAAAATGTTATAGCAATGAGGAGTTGATTTTATGACGGAAATCTTTCAGTATTACTAGAGCTATACAAAAAAAGAAAAAGTCTCACTAACCTGGTCTCAACCTCAGACATGCCCAAAGTTTTGCATTTTTCGCATTGTATATAGTCCTCTATTATTTAGAGGGCTCAAATAATTCTGTGAAATAGACTAGTGTTTTCCCTGTCTTTGAGTTCTGATATGGGATATCTGAATAGACACCTGCATCTTTATCTAAATGAGATTTCAACTTGCAGAATAAGCTACAATATGCAGAGGATTTCAGAAGAAACAGGAAAACACATGAGATACAATGAACACAACCACGAAAATACTGACGACACGTAACAAAGAACTGGATCAGCTGAGGGCTGATATACACACAGAGATAATTAACGTAACAAGTAACACCTGTATAACCCTGTATAGACAGAGTATAATGGTAGTGTATTGTATGATGTAGGCAAGGTAAGGTAAAAAAAAAGGTAAAAGCTAATGCACTTAACTAATGTGCTTTCACTGTCTCGTGTAATATGTAATCTAGAATATCAAGAGCATGAGGGCTATATTTAGAAAGAGTCACATCTACATTAAAAATGCAGGAATCATGAGCTAACATGTACATTATGGGGCCTCCTACTTTTTTGATAAAGTCTGGTCATCATATTACTGCCTGAGCTTCAACTGTTTTATTGAAAATGAGCAAAGTCTTTGCTTTTCTGGGAGCCGGTTGATTTTCACATTTTGTTTTGTCCAGTATGAGTTGTGCTGGGAGCTCTGCAGCAACACTGGCTCTGTGGGGAAACTCCTGCTGGCTTCACATCCTGCAGTGCAATGCTGAGTTTGAGACAGACATTGCATATGTTTCTCGGTTTGGGTAAGATGAAAACTCTAGTTTTTGGTTTCAAGGTTTTTCTGTTTGTAGTTTAAAGTGCCAGTTTAGGCTATGCTTTTTCAGACATTGCCTTTCATGTAGTGTGTAAAATTGGTTTGTTTGTGAATGTAAAAAGTCTGCAAAGTTTCAGGGATCAAAGTGCATGATAAATGGAGTTCTCGGACTTGGGCTCGAATTGATACAGTACGTATGGTAAAACTGACGCCATCGTTACTACTCGTATCATTCTGAATACAAGTGCCGAGGAAGCCTCCGCGGCTGAAATTCAGATATTGCATCTGACCAATCAGAGCAGAGTAAGCTCTCGGAAAGGAGTGGGTTAGAGAGACAAAATTTTTTATCAAACTGTTTCAGAAACTGTGAGAAAAGTGGTTATGCTACAGTGTATATTATGAGAACATTAAAGTGTTTTATTTTTTTTTACCTTGGATGCATGTAGAAAAAATTATATTGTAGGAGAGTAATATTGTGAATCTTTAATTTAGCATAATTTAGCATAAAAAATAGTTCATCCAAAATGAAAAGTCTCATTATTTATTCTGTAAACATGCTATTGTTAAAGAACATACTCAACTCTTCTGGATGTGATACTTAACTCATGTATCAAACGATTTCACATTCACATTAACAACGTCAAAATTTAAAGCTGCAGTCCGTAACTTAGCTCGATTCAAAATGGTAAGCTTGTAATAATGTTTTTTAATTCCAGTGGTACTGGTGGATTTCCGTGGGAAATTCGAGCACGTCTTTGTGTCATTACGTCACATCTGTACACATAAAGAAGGAGTCTCGGCTAGTAGGCTATGAGTTTGAGGATGTTGGAGGTGGAGATTTATAGCCTTTTCTCACAGCACTTGATATGATTAAACTTGTCAATTTGATGGCGGATCCAGAAAAGTTCAAACAACAATCACCAGTGACAACTAGAGATTCACCCGTTGTAAAACGCAAAAGAATTCGGTCTAGGCAAAAGAGACTGCAACCGGGCCCATGCGAAAACAAGGATAAATATCGGAAGGGCATAAAATGTAGTCACGCAATGCTGATGTTGTTAACATTAACAATTTGAGAACAAAGTATAATTTGCACGGTTTGACGTAATATGATTAGCGATCGTTAGATTTAATCAGCGCGATTTACTGCAATGCTTTTTTCCCCTTAGTTGGTCAGAACAAAAGTGGATGTTACTTACTTGTTCAGATGACATTTTCCAGTGAAAATTCTTAATTTGGTCATACTTCCAAAAAGCAGAATCTGTGATTGTGAATGACAGTATCCACACCGGCCCGGTGACTAACAGCCGCACATTCTCCTCAAAACGTTGGATTCATCCACGCTGTGCCGTGCCGAGACGCAACCCATGTAAAGTTGATAATTCCGTGAATAACTGCAACTGCAGATTTCGAACAGAGATGGCGACAAAGAGGAAAAACTGTGGACTGCAGCTTTAAGATCTCTGTGAATATGTGGTAATTTTCTTCAGTTCTATTAGTGGGTTACATAAAAAGGTGAAACCTTTTGTCCCTTTAACAATATGTGACATAAAGCTGTTCATAGCCATTATGCATAACGTGATATTCCATACAAGCATGGAACCCATAATTACCTAAATGTAATGGTTCCATTAATATAGTTATTAATATAGTCTCTCAGCCACAAAATCCCATTGACAGCCTGTCATTACGCAAAACCTTTTTTAGAGATCCTGACAAACCTTTAAGCAGAAGTTATACTAGAGCATGTATATTTTAAGGTCTCTGAGTTCTTGTATGACTTTCTATCCCAGACTAACGTAGAATATTCTGATATCATTTTAAAAAGTTAATAAGGTTGACCAGATGACAAAATCTACAGTACCTGATGCAACATTTCATTTTTCTGGTTCAGCTCTTCTACTTTGAGAAACCAATCATGAATGTTACATCATGAATTCATATCTTTCCTCTGCTTCCCTATGTAAGTGCTCATAGGCTTTGATGCTTTTCTTTATCAGCGTCAGTGTTCTGTGGTCGGTCAGACAACACCGCCTTCACATGCAGAAGTTTTCAGATGAAAATGGGCCTGGAACCTTTCATTCTGCACTGCTGAAGGTAGAGAGGAGGGATGGAATCTCATGGGGAGACCTCCGCTTTGTTTGAGAAACGTCAACATTCAACTCCTACTCTCCCCTCACACACAAACACACACAGTGTTGATGACTGAGAACCTTGAGTGGATGTGTTGGATTTAGATAGTTGCCTCCTCTGTCTCTCACATACATGCAGGACTTTATTCTGATCATTCTGGTAAATCTGTAGTCACTTATTTTAATAAAATAATCTCAATTTAAAACCATATTTCATGTCTATTTTTTTATTGGGTAAGTAATGTAATATGTTGGGAAATATACAGTCAAAACAAAACAAAAACCTCTTTTTTAGTGCCTAAAATATCCCATAAAATGGTTTGACATATCGAAGGGCTTGTCAATTATTTTTATTTATTTATTTATATGAGCATTGAGGCATATATTTCTGTCTATTTCAGTGTTTTTTCTGTAAAAAAAGACAGGGATGTTTTTGTTTGTATGCATCTATGTGCATGAACTGTGTGAAAGCTGAGCTGTGTATAGTAGATGTACATTGTGCATTTCAAAGATGACTCATTTTTTTATAGTCTAGTTGGTTGCTTAAGGCAGATTTGCCTTTCTATCCATTCCTTCTGCTATTCTTACATCCCTTTTGCCTCTTCTCAGAATTGATTGTTTCTTAGGTTAAACAATAAACATCTGCAGACCTATTCGCAGAAATGCAGCTTATGAATACAGATATCATACTCTTGCAACTGAGCAGAGTTTTGAGTTGAACTTTATTGTCCAGTCTGTTGTCACAGAGCGGAAATTTATCTTTGATGAAGATTTATCTTTGATGAAGCTGCTATAATTCAACTTTTCCCTTATAGTTTATAATGCCATATCTGTGTAGGCTTATATGAGTGAAGCGTCTTCATATTTCTATCGGCCGAACTCTGAGCTGCTCATCACACTGGCCTTCGTTTCCTCTGAAAATGATCGATCACTGACCCATGTCTCCCTCTCTCTTTCATTCTCCCTCCCTCTGTGTCTCTCTTCTTTTCCCTGTCTGACAAATAACTCATTGTGTCAAAGTCATGGAATCTGAGTCAGACTGAACTCATACAGTAAAGATAAAAGATGAGCACAAGCATTGAAAATAGCAGAGTTAAACACAGAAAGATATAGAAATCTGGAATGCAAGCCATTTGTGCCATCAGAAAATATTCTGAGATGCTACAATTCAATTATGTTAAACTGTGAGCAAAGTCTAGTAAAACATGAAAGTTTTGTACAATATTATTTAAATACATGCTATAAACTACTCAAACAAAAAAAACTGATGGTATAAGATATTGTATTGTTTAAGTTCCATACAGGCCTATTATTACATCATGCCATTGTTGAATTATTATATCTGATTGGTTGACAGAGGTTCAAAAGTGATTTATTTTCAATAAGTGCATTGACATGAAGTCGTCTTTAGATATGTTGAGTGCATTTCAGTTCCGTGTCATTTAATTATTAAAAATTAAGCTAATTAATGTCCGATTGCATGATCTACACAAAAGAGAAAAGACAGGTTTTTGAAGATGACTACACATCTACTCAAATGCTGGTAATTCTGATGTATGTCTATGTGAATGCATTAGGAAGAAAAACATCAATAAGCTCTGTTGAAATGACTCCAGGGAAAAGCAGTCAATGAATATATGAATGCACAGTGTATATTAAAGTGATAAAGGGTGCAGTTCTATTTCGAGGCAGAAGATATCTACCATGGTGAGCCCGGGAGGGAGTGCTTTTGTACTCTGCAGAACTGAGTCTGACAGAGCAAGAGAAGCCAGCCACCAGCAATCACTGATGCATTTGCATGCAGATATTCTCAGGTGCTTTCACTAGCTCCACAAAAGGGTCCATTTGATGACAGACTTCAAAAAAATGTTTTTGATTTTTTTATTAAAGATTACATCATTTATCATTACATCATCAAATGATTTATAATGAATGCTGCAATATTCCATGAATCAAATAAAACTCGAATAATGTTCAATGAATCATTTGAATCGGTTGATAAAACCAGCCAGAACGATTCACGAATTGGACTGAATCAGACTGACTGATTGGCTCACCAACTCTTTGAACCGAGAACTGTTTCGCAGTGTGCTAATAGCAAGCATTTGGAGTGAACCGTGTATTTGACTGATTGTTTGGATGAAAATTTGTGTGGCTTCAACAATGAACTTCATGTAACACAAAATTACAATTAAAATTAAGCTATAAATCTATGTCATTGCTAGAGTCGTGAAGGTAACGACCAAAATCACTGATTTAAACTAGTGTAAGGGTGGATTTCCTGCAGCGGTTCAGTCTGCAAGACTGCCGAATGACTAAAGAAAAGTTGTCAGCAAGATGGTAGAAAACTGTACATTTCTTGTCTATTCCACCCACTGCCACTTATACCAACGACGGAAACAAGTGGAGTTACAATAGCTTAATATGTGGGAGAGCGTTGCTATAGAGAGTGACAATATTGTATTGCAAGAGGTAGCACTTCAAAGTCAATACCAAATCAAAACTAGTTAGCACATTATTTGTAATTGAAAAGGTTTAATGACAAATAATGGTTATGGTTACACTTAAAGTATAAAATAGATGTATGGGATGATGATAATTTATACCATTAATCTTACCAGCATGTAAAATGTTACCATGTCCCATTGTACTAAAGGTGTGACAATTCAGACCCCCAAAGTACAAACATTTTGGCCTACAGGTCTTGATCACTATCAGCCCATCTGTGCCTTGGAACTCCAGATGGTCCTTGAGGTAGAAAAAGGGGGTGGAAAACAGTAAAGCAAATGTCTTGGTTCATTTCAAATATCTTGGATTATTTTCAATCCTACACTAGTTAGAAAATAACTTTTCGAAAGAACAGACTTGCGGAAATGAATCGAAATTGCTATCACTTGTTATGTGAACTCATCTAGAGGTCGCAATTGGTTTGAACGCAATCGGTCATAAATCGCGGTGGTACAATGACAAAGAATACAGTTAATGTCCTAGAATACGCTGTGATACCAGCGGTGTAATTAAACTAAAGTTCAGAGTCAGACCAAGCAATAGAACTACAGTGAAACACACTGCTGACAAAAGTGAAAACTTTCCTGTAGCTCAAACAGAAGAGCGTTGGCGCTTGCAACACCAAGGTCATGGGTTCAATTCCCAGGGAAAGCAAGAATTGATAAGAAATGTGTACCTAGAAATGCAATCGCTTTGGATAAAAACTTTCTTCACCTCACTGCCACAGCTATAAACCCGAAGATTTGCTGTGTGTGTATGCGATGTGCTTCGATACTAGAGGAGGTTGTGCCTGTTTGTAAGAACCATCTTGTGTTTAAAGTGGGCTCTGGCGGTTCATGCGTGGGTGGTGACGCTCCCTGCGGTAGTTGTATGATGAGGTGAGCGGCGCCGTCGGGCTTTTGTGTCATTTGTTGTGTCTCTGTTTCTGCAGGTTGAAGGAAAGAATATCTGAAATGATTCTTCTTATAGCTTATCAGTACCTGGCTGCTCTTATGGGACTCAATTGTTTTTTACTTCTTAGTGGCTGACTTGATGCTTGAGCGCTGGAGATGTTGAGCTGTCAGGTTGGAAATAAGAGGTAATATTAGGACGACATACTATTTTTTTCATAGTGAGGCTTCATGATAGCCTGGCAAGCCAGACCTACATCTAGATGTTAGGTCTGGCAACTCTCCATAGACACGGCTCAATCCGAGGGGCGGGATAAACGTCTGACTTTCAAATTCCCTCTGCACGCAATAGGACAGCGCTTCAACCAACCAGCTAACGTTAGTTGATAGATTCAACTTTGCCATATCTGGCCGGCAAAAAACTACGAACACATCTTCCTTTTTTAAGAATGACTTAAGTGCCGTTCTTTGCTCTTTTCTCAAAGAAAAACTTAACTCCAAGTCCTCGGCCAAAGCCGATTCGAAAGACTGTTCTCCAGCAGCAGCCGCCATTCTTTGTTTTCAAGTAGCAGGGAACCGTCACAACTCTGTCGTCATTATGTTAAGCCCGCCCCGCCTACTCCATACACGATGTGATTGGCCTGAACCAATTTAGGTTTTTGCAGCTCGAAAGTCAATGGAGAGTTGCTAGACTACCCTGGCTGCAAAATAAATTTTTCTAGGCTAATAAGATTTCTAGGCTAGATTCATGATAATATGCATTTAAAATTATAATGTAATTTCAACTCAAATCAATATTTCATGTCAACATATTGAGTTATTTTGGTAACTGCCATGAAATAAGCAAGACGATGTCGATGTGCATAATTCATGGCAGCAATTTTCAAAATGGGAACTCATGCAAATCATGTAAGTTTCAGTATCTCCTGTATTTATGCTGCAACTTCTTTTTATGCTTCCAGTGTGTAACAGGCCTAACCAGTTTCCTTCAGTTTCATTTTCCATCGTACATTTTGATATTAATAATGTAAAGTCTGATAATGGTGCTTCGTCCATGTGTGAGCTGAATCTGAAGTGGCATCTCAAGACACAGCTGAAAGAAAAGCAGCTTGGATCATGTATTGATTTCTGCCCCGCTCCTGTAATGAAGATGGTGAGCGCATTGACAAACCTGCTAATGGCCGGGCAGATATTCCGCAGCTGCTGCCACTCTCTGGCTTTTGTTTGATTCCATGCATGGGAAGACGCACAGCCTGTATTGCAGCCATGAGAGCCAAAATCATTCAAAAGATCTGTTTTCTACTCTTTCAATGGTGGCCCATTATGTGCAGCCTGTAATTAGCCACTGATTGATGGAGATAGAGGTGCCATTTCCTTTCCTAAATAAATGTAATACAGCCTCTGCAAACCATGTGATCTGCGCACAGACAGGACATTATCCAGATGTGCTTTGAAATGTATAGTTAGAGTCTTTATAAACACATCAGGCTTCATTCTACAAACATACGTCACAGAGAATGAATAATCCTTGTATTTTTGTAGTACTCTAAAGTATCACTCATGATTTCAGGGCTTTTTCATCCTCGTAACTGAGGATGTGCTGCTATGCAATTAAGTCCTTGGGGTGGATAATACATACAGGGTTACTTGACAGTCTCTACAGTGTCAAGGGCCTTTCTTTCATGTCATCTCCATTACAAGTGAAGGTATGATGCATAATTGAATTTTGTGAATTGCTGACAGCTGCTGGTGGGAGCTTTGGCCCCGGCCCCTGGGGTTAACAGTGTTTACTTTCTAGTAGACACATAGGATGAAAAATGACGCTGTTCAAATTGAAAGGCGATTGTTCTGTTCTCATTCAAGCCGCTGGGTTTGAAGGGCATCCACTGAGAGGTTGTCAACGGTAATGACAGAATTATAAAAGGACTTTTTATATTTTCATTTAATTATCTTTTTTCTTTACTTTCAGGAGGGTCGAAAGCTCGTGGAGTCTTTTAGGTGCCAAAACTTTTAATAGACATCTTATTTGGAGTATTTATTTTTTATTTTTTTAACTGTTCTCTTGGTTTGGACTTTCTTTACTGACATTAATTTGTATTATTTGAGCCATAGTCTGTTGGAGAACATTAACATCAAACATAAATCTGTTGTTTTGTGCATGTTCTTGGTCATTTAAGGGTTAAGCAAAACTAGTTAGTGTACATTCTTCATAACATGGAGTGGTGTCCATGCTTGACACTACTTATATCATCCCATTATGCCATTGTTTCCACTTTGTACTTTATTGCATGTTTTAATCTTTTGTTTAAATACTGTTCATTTTATATATTTAATGTTTACTAGTTTTTGAATGAAATGGAACTTTGTAACGACATAATGTTAAAAAATGTATTATTATTTTTAGTAGTGTCAACATCATTATTATTATCAACATATAGAAAAAAAGATCCCAAAAAAATAAATATTTAAAAGTATGCTTTGGATCCCAGGATTGGTCTTTTATTGTATGGACAAAATCATGGAACATATATCCATGTGCGTAATATATACAGTATTTGTGTGTATACAGTATATATATATTTGTGTGTGTGTGTGTGTGTGAGTAAATGATGAATATGTTTTATGTGAATTATTTTGTAATTTGTTTAGTTGAAGGGTCTACTCTTAAAGGGTCTGTTTACGCTATGCTGTTTTCAACTGAAAATGGAAAACTTTGTATGCATTTTCATTTACATTTCATTTTCATTTAGGCCATTCATTTACACGACAACATTTTGGGGCCTGCAAACTCAAACTTCTGAAAACTGGTTGCAAAGTGCAAGTTTTTGAAAATGATACCATTATCTTCTCTGTGTGAAGTACAAAAACGAAAATTCGTGAAAACAGTGACGTCATGTGCATGCATATTACATGTTCAGTATATTGGTGCATGTATCTTTACAAAGTGACATTACCAACTGCTGGCCTGGCATGAATAATGCAGCGTTTTTTAATTGTTTTCGCGGATTCGTGTGAATGATGATCGTTTTGACAACATTGTAGTCTGTACGCGAAAAACGCAAAGGAAAAACTTTTCTGTTTTTAGTACATTGTTGTCATGTAAGCATACCCTAAAACAGTTCTTGTCTCTCCGGCAGTCCAGTGCAGCTGTATTCCAGCAAATGCAGTCAAGCTATAACACCCCTTGAAATCCATGGAATTAATTCAGATATATGCAGGGATTACACTTATGCAAACACATCATGAATTCATGTCTGTGCAAGCAAAACAAGTCACTGCCAACACAGTTGAGTGAGGAAATGTAGGGTTGCAGTGAATCATTTCAGGCAGACAGGCTACAATTAGGTGGGGTTTATTTGTTATTCTTGGAAGTGCCACAAAGGTGGTGGCTTTCAGGAGATGAGAACTTTGTGCTTGCTAAGAATAGTGAGTTTAAGAGAGTTGTGTGGATAGATAGATAGATAGATAGATAGATAGATAGATAGATAGATAGATAGATAGATAGATAGATAGATAGATAGATAGATAGATAGATAGATAGATAGATAGATAGATAGATAGATAGATAGATAGATAGATAGATAGATTTTTATTACATTTTATAATGCTCTAATTATTTTCCTAGCTTTAATATACTGTATGGGAATATTTGGTGTATCATACACTGTCAACTTTAGTTAATTACTTATTGCTCTGTCGTGCATCCTGCAGTGTGAAGCTGTTTATGTAACAACACAGCAGTGTATCTAACTAAAATGCTTTTGGGTGCCCCTCTGCCAATCCAACTAGTGGCTTCTTATCAGATGCTGTCAACTTGAATTACATCCATGTTACTGGAATTCACAAAAAAGTGAAACTCTTTATGAGTGGTTGACCTCAAACTTCCTCTTCAAAAGCTCTGCAACACGACTTTGCTAGAGAAAGATTGATAAGTGAAAGGTGGAGGCTGTTTTAGAACAATAGGGAACAGAAAATCTATTTGATATTAACTTTCATCTCCAACTTGGGATTTTATGAAGGGATGATTGCAGGTGATTATCAGCCTACAATTTACCTTTATTTCTGCAATAAAAGACACTTACTGTTGGCTGCAGTGGTATGGCATGAAAACTAAAACTTTACATTTTCTAAAAATATATGAATGATGCCCTAGCAACAATGCTAGAGTGTCGTGGATGGTTACCAGGACATTGCTATGTAGTTGCACATTACAAGGTATGTAATCAGATTCTTTTTTTCAAGTTACTAAAGTTACTTTTTCAAATAAGTAATGCAAGTTACTTTGTTTTCCCACAACAGTTTTATTGACTGACAGCTCTCCTGTCCCCATGTTGAGTGAAATCGTGAGTATGCGCCGAGGCGTTGCATGTAAACATTATGGTTATTGTAGTTCTAGACTTAATGTGAACATGCGTTTCATCTTACTTGCACAAAAAAGATTCAGTCAAAACAGATATTATTACACAAAACTCCATACGTATATACTTTACGTATTTAATCTCACTGACTTTGCTGCTGACCTTCGATGGTCCAATTAAACCATAATTTAGATAAACATTACATTTGTGTTTCATTTTTTTTTACATTTTTTTTTTGTTATTGCTGAATTAAGAGTGTTTAACCTTCTTCTCCTGCTCACATTCTTATGCAATCCACAATAGCAGCACATATAAGGTTTACTGTACATGCATGAATTTTGCATTTCTGTCAGCCTGAGGCTTATTCATTTCACTTTTGGTTTGAAAGGGCCTTTACATTTGCAATGTAAATATACAGTATATATAACTTTTAATAATTTATTTATTTTTGTATTAAAAATAAACAAGGAAGCCCAGCCCAGGTGAGAAAAAGTAACGTAACGCATACATTTCCACAAAAAGTAATGAGTTACTTTTTTAGGGAGCAACGCAATATTGTAATGCATTACTTTTAAAAGTAACTTTCCCCAACACTGTTTGTGAGAGTGTTGCTATTCCTCTGTAATATTCTGGTCTCTAGATATGGCTCAGATCCCTCCTTCCCTCCTTGTTGTTGCCCGTCACATCATATGAGATTGCTTAGAGAGGTACAGCATTTCTGATGCATGATAAACGTCATGCAGAACAGATTACAAATTAAAGTTTGAGGTTGGGGTTTAGATCAAATGTCTATTTAACCCAAACAAGACAAACACAAAACACTCTCGTCCTATATAAGTGGGCAGTTTTTGGTTAGAAAAAGCTGCAGTGATGACCTTTGTTCTGTAAGTCAAATGTCTGGCTATGGGAGACTAAAGCTAAAATAATGGTGATGTTTACGCTTAGCAAGCTCCAATAATTAAGTGTTTCTTGTGAAAATGTCAAAAATTTATAAGAAAAAAGGATTCTACCATCTGCACACTGTCATGCTTCAGTAAAATGTCATTCTCGTTTATAAACAATTGCTTAATTTCTTCAGAGATTTGACACTTTAGCAAAATGATGTGTCAACCGCTACACAAGAGTAATTTTTTGCCATTTTTCCAATGGCAGAATAATTAATTTTACGCGTGCAAGTTTGTAATGATTTGCTGGGTATTAAAAGTCTGCTGGAGGGAATTAGAGATCATATGTTGGCCTTTATTCACACCCACAGGACATCAGCAGCAGAAGAACCACCTGTGGAGACCTGTCAAAATACATACGCTCGCTAATTACTGCACCAGCGGTCACTTCACTCTGTACAGGTGGCAGTGATCACATAAAAGAAGGACAATATGATAAAGACTAAAACACCTTGGAGTGTGTGATAAATGTAAAATAAATATTGTGGTCAGGGCAATTAAATGAGATCCTGTTTTGAATATTTACGTAATAATGCAAACACTTTCTTGATGCATTAATAAAACAGGCATCTCGCATCAAAGTGATCTCTTCTACTCCTTCTAAGATGTTTCTCGCCCGGGAATCGTTCCTCTACAATTGCTTCTACCTCTTTCATCACCTCCTCATAGCTTCTATAAACAGTAATCTCTGCACCCTAATACATTTGTCTTTTTTCCTTAGCCTCTTTTTAGGTTTGTTACTATAGTGTCTGCAGACTTTCTAAAAACACACACAAGCATTTACCCCCGAGCTCAGCATCACGCTAGAAGAGCACGTCTGAATGAGAATTCTGCTTTTAACATGCAATTAAAATGATGGCATGAACAGCATTATACTTACACACAGAGGAACAGACGAATGTAGCCTAAATGCACATTATTGGAAAAATTGTGTGTACAAAAGTGAATTTCACTAATAAGGCTTACACTAAAATTGCACTTAAAATTATATGAATAAATTATTGCATTATACAACAACAACAAAAAAAACAATGAAAAATCTTTTCTTAGAACATATGTTTTTTTGTGTGCAATATGGCACCTGCAATGCAAGTTTGACATCATTATGATGAGTCATTCTGTCGTTTTATTGAAAACTTAAAACCACATTTTAGGGAAAAGTTACTTTAAAAATGTGCTTATGCTATCTTTCTTTAAAAAAAAACGTTTATTAGTTTATTATAAGTTTATTATTAAAGTTTTACCAAATTTTGTTATCTGATACAATGACATTCATGAAATTTGTGGGGTTTCTTTTCTTGTGCCACTTTGTCCTATCATAGCCTACAGGTTAGGTTAAATTCACCATAAAATCCAAATTGACAAATCTTGTTTGTTATGAAATATTGAAGTATTTATCGAAAAATAATTTATCCATGCACATAATATTAAAATGTGTGTGCCCTTTTAATCTTTAAAGGGGTGGTATAATGCTCTTTTCACAAGATGTAAAATAAGTCTCTGATGTCCCCAGAGTGTGAAATTTTAGCTCAAAATACCACACAGATATTTTTATATAGCATGTTAAAATTGTCACTTTTTAAGGGTGAGCAAAAATGCAACATTTTTGCGTCTGTCCCTTTAAATGCAAATGAGCTGCTGCTCCCAGCACGGGGGGCGGAGCTACAACAGCTTGTGTCCTGAAAATTTCTAAAACTTTTTTTGTTTATGTTTAAATTTATGTAGCTGATGTAGAGTTAACTATCTTCTAGTCATTGATTAGCAAATTCTGTCATGATAATCTATAAATCGCATTCCCGGGGGCGGGGTTTATGTAAATTATAGGGTTGGTGATGTCACTAACCCGGGAGGAATGTGGTGTAGTCTCTACCAGCCGTTTGTTGTAGTCCTTAAAAAGCAATTTCTTTAAAAGCAAATATCTCCCTTTGCTTTGTACTTTGAGCATCGTAACTTTGCAGATGTTGTTTATGCTCAAACAGCAACATTACACACTAACTAAAGTTAGAAAAGTGAAATCATAATCAACCACCACTTTAATCAAAATAACTTCCCCTCTCTCTTGCAGTGACATCTCTTCTCTGACTGGCGTGAGGGCGGGACAACCTACATTAACCATCCAGTCAATTCCTGATTTCTTTCTTATCCGTGAAGCCGCTTCACTTATGTCACAAAGGGAAGAAAGGAGTAGGCCTATCTTAACTTCCGTTTGCTGACTTTTATTGACGTGCTTTCAAAGCAGGCACATTTTCATTTAATTAATTCACAGCATGAAAGTGTGTGAACAGCTGCTTTCTTTATTCCTTCAAATAATTCATGTCTATATTCCTTTTCCGCATTCTTAATTTACATCTTATGAGTGTTTTTTATTGCTGTAATAAATTCAATACTCTATATGCTGAGACAGTTTTTTTTACTCTCATACAGGTGAAATGTAATTACATTCTCTCATGATTTACTAATATTTCTGTTTCTTTGCTTCTTCACCTCAGCCGCATTATTTTTAGAAAGCATGTGGGCTGTAATTCATTATTTTTTCCCTTTGCAGTAACGTTATGTTCCCGCTCCGTAGCCTATATGGCCCACTTTCACTCTCCTGTGACTGTGATCTCCAGTTTAAAGACACAGTCCACCATACAGCGCTGAATCCCCTGAAGAACTGGCTCCCGCTGAGGTCATGGTTTATTGTTGACATGTTCATAATGTATGATATTTGTTCTTGCATTTTCTCTGAAGGCCTGTGTGTTTTTTTTTTGTTGTTGTTGTTTTTTTTTTTATGACTGGCAAATACAATTTAAAGCTTAAAAATTTTTTAGTTCAAATAAATGTTTTTTTTTTTTTTTTTACTTTTCATCAAAAAATTCTCACTGTTTCCACGAAAATATTAGAATAATTGTCAGTAATGATGCTGAAAATTCAGTGTTGCTATCACATCAATAAATTACATTTTTACAATACATTAAAATAGAATTTTTTTTATTAAATCGTAATAATATTTCACAATTTTACTGTTTTTACTTAGTTTTTGAAAGGGTTATTATAGTCTAATTAACTAAAACTGAAAGTAAAACCATAAAAAAAAAATGTGTTACTGAAATAAAATAAACATTACCTGAAATAAAATAAAATATAAAAAAACGTAGGCCTATTTCATTTCATCTATTTGCCATGATAGCATTTCTCATTTTAATTTAGTTTAACTTGATGTACTGAAATAACTAAAACTGAAAATAAAATAAAAATAAATTAATATTTTTTTAAATAAAAACTATTGAATATAAAATGACAGAAACACATAACAAAATTACTAAAACTTTAAAGGTCCACTATGTAAATATTTTTGACCACAAGAGGGCGCAGTTTCCAACAATAACAAAGGCGAAGCTTGATGACGCTATGAAGGAGGTGACGATGGGAGATGTCGTTTTTAATGCGTTTTCACCATCTAGCGATGTATCTAAATGGAATTAATGAATCATGATCACGGGTGAGGTAATTTATTCGTTTTTGTATTACCTGTATGTCTGATCGTATTATTTTATGTCATCATAATTAATGAACTGTAAGGAATGTGAAATGTTATGCTATATTATTACAGGCATGTGGTGCAATTCATATCTATTAAAAGTACACACTTAAATGTTTATAAAGGTATATGGCTCATAAATGTGTGACAAGTATTCGCTGAGTTTTGTTTCAGTTTATAGACGTGCTCAAGAAAAAAAGTTCACCGCGACGGAGAGGCAGAACGCACACCCTGTTTATTTTCTTTATTTTACAAAAGCACAATGTTTTGATTTGATTGTAAGTGGACACATACAAAAGTAGAAATATCACAGATTCTTTTTTTATATTTCTTTTTTTCTGTATGACCATAAATGACGGAGTAATTTAAGTTTATAGTGCTACAATGTGGAGAAAATCCAGCAAAATGCGCTCGCGCGTTTGCCGACTTCAGAGGGTTAAAATCATTTTTACTGTAACTATTAGGCTATGTTACTGGTACAATACAAAATAATTGATTTGCTTACCTGTCTATCAATACACTCGCGAGAGCAGAGTCTCTGTCAAGTCCAAGATTGTCGCGCAGCTCTCTCCATCTCGAAAACGCCTGGCCGATATTTATCCGGTTTTATTCCTCCGTTTGTCACACAGTCTGCGTGTATCCGAATATGGACGCTTTCGTTTTGTTGGCACTTCAATACTCGCCAAAGAGTAATCGTGATCCATAACAGCTATAACCATACAGTATGGATAACGCTACCATCACTTCCGCATTTGACCATGTGATATTCCGGTGTGGTGGAACATCACATCAGAGAATGTAGACGGGCTCTGATCACATGGTCCACACCGGAAAAAAAGGATAGAGCGGACATTGCGTCACTAAGAGGCGACATTTCTTTTCCGGGACGGCCAGTTATTTAAAATCGGAATTTCTCTGAAATAAAAAATCTTTGGAGACTTTTGAGATATTGTAAGTACACAACTGGAGGAAATATATCACACTGTGCAAGTTATTTTCGGAAATTTTATCACAAAATTGTTACATATTGGAGCTTTAACTAAAATTAAAATGAAAAATAAAAATATAAAAAATAAAATCTGATTCAAAATATTAATAAAAACTACTGTATAATAATATATCAATAATAATAAAAAAAATCTGCTTGAATAAATGCAGCATTTGTGAATACAAGAGACTTCTTTCAAACACATTCAAAATCTTTACAACCCTATTTGAACGCTAGTGTAATTCAGCTATAAATCATTTTCTAATTTTAGCAGAACACTATAGCAGATAGATGACCTCAAAGCTAACGGAAATGAACTACAGGCCACAAAAGTCACTTTTCTGTTTTATTTCTCCATCAGTGACATTTAGTTTTTCTCATAGTGACAGTTTTGAAAGGAGTGGTACAGTCAGAAAATGTCACAGCATAGCATGTCAAAGTGGGCAGAGGTTGTTGATGCTGATATGAAATCAGTTTTATGCTGTTGTTACTATAGCAGTGGTGATATTTTAAGACGGGTGGAACGGTGTCTGACGCTGGTCTAGGAACAGTGAAATGTCCACCCAGATGGACGCTGAGATGTTTGCTAAAGGGCAGCTCTCCTGGGATATCTGCCATCTCTCATCCTGCTGATGCCCTGATGCCCGGGCGCGTGCTGAACCACAGGAGAGGCAGAAAAATAGCACTGCTCTGTACAAATATTTCTGTGCACATTTGATTCATTGTAGGTGTTGTTTGAAAACACTTTTATTATAAGTAAAAAATATAAAAGCCCTTTGATGATTTATCCTGCTTATACTTCCCCACACTATATTCAGCACTACAATCTTATATGTACTTTGCACGTTATTAAAACTACTCAGACTCAACATAGACACGTCAACCTACCTTATCTCATCTCTACCTGAATACAGCACTGGAACAGCATAATCTTATATTTACTAATTCTTTTGTCTCCTTCAGTGCACACACTCTCTGTGCACTCGAAGAGTCGAAAATGACCTAGATATTTTGCATTAAAATGTGAATGATGGCTGTTTGAGATTCAGTAATACATCACATTTGTTCTTTTTCTTTAGTTTCACTGCACATTTGGGAAGGCATCTGTCATTTTATGTATTCATATTTAATTTGCATGGATTAAGCGTGGTGCTGTGTGGTTGCTATGTTCAGGTTGGATGTAGTGATTGCTTCCCTGCTGACAAAAATATCTTCTAAGAATATTTCGCTACTGTTTAAGTTTTGAAAAAGTTTTTTGTGAATGTTCTCTTAACGTTCAAAACGTTTTTTTCTTGGTTATGCAATCGTTCTATTTTATTATTATGCAAACATTATGGTAAAGTTACTTTTGAATGTTCTCTGAACATTCTGAAATAAGTAACAAGTGTTGCTAAACATTTCAGAACAAATCATTGTATTAACAATGTAGAAATAACGTTTTTGTGCTAATCGTTAAAATATAATTATTATAACTTTTACCAAACATTCTATTAATGTTACTGGAAGAATGTTTGTTCATAACTTTAAAAGAACCTTGCCCAAATTTCTGAGAACATTACCTGGGTTACTGACCCAATTGGAGAGCTCACACTAATCAATCACCATTGAAATATACTCCTTGTCTGTTGCACAATACGTAAGCCGTCCGCCATATTGGAACAGTCGAAGACTGTGTGTCTGCAACCGTAGTTAGACGCATGTATGATTATTATCTAAATCTGCTATAGACTTCAGCAGATGATTTTGCTTAACTTACACAATAAACAAAATAATGGCGTGGCTAACACAACATTGAAAAGTTACCATAAAAACCTAATATTTGATACATAAAAAAACACAAACCAACACATTCTCACCTGTGAAAGGTTATACCATTTCTTCAGGAATTGAAATCTGGGTGGTTTCACGGCCAGAAGCTGCGCAATATTGTGGCATCATTGATTCTTACATTGATTCATCATTGAGTGACGACACGTTAACCGCTTCCATGATTGAGCACTTACTTCTTCCAGTTTGTACTCTAATTAAGTGCATAATCTTTTTTAGATAAATCTTAAAGGAGTATCTGTACCTCATGCAGACAGAAAATGTGCTGTTTTGCAGAATTGTCATTAAATAATTTCAGTAATGATGGCAATGTCTTTTGTACTGTGTTGTAAGTTGAATCAACTTAAAAAAATGTAGGCAACCAGCTGCAAAGTTTTTTTAGTTTACTGAACTTCAGGCCTCTGTAGTTGTGCTTACTCCTTTTTCTTTTTTTTTTTCTTTTTTTTTGTTAGACTGGTAGTCAGATGTACTCACTGAGGAAGGTATAATTAACTTAAATAAGTTTAGCAAACTTTCAAAAATGAATTGGCACAACTTTGAACACTGTAGTTGAGTAAACTGAAAAATGCTTTGCGGCTTCATTGCCTTATTTGTTTAAGTTAACTCAACTTGTTATTTTTCAAGCTCTGGCAGGTCATGTCAGTCAAGCTCACATCAGCTGATCTACACCTGTAGGAATATGACGCCAATCACAGCATCCCTATACAAGTGTTACGGTCATATGGATAGAAGAGGAAGAATGATGGTGAATGGTGATATTTATTGAATACAAAGGATTAGATGAGGTGAGCAGGGTAGTGGAGTCCAAAGGGTTATCGAGGAAGGTACACTGTAAAAAATGTCTAACCTCTCCAAGTCAAAATTTTCTAGTGACTGGTCACATCTAAATTTTTAAATTGGCCCAAATAGTCTGTTAACATTGGCTCAATGAGAAATAATACATCAGACTAATTGAAAAATTTAGATGTGATCAGTCACTAGAAATTTTTGACTTGGGGATGTAATTTTTTTTTACAGTGTACTGGAGAAAGGGAGTCCAAATAACACAAATAAACATGAACAATCAAGGTCAGAGAAACTGAGGTGAGATGAGTGCATTTATAGAGGAGGTGATAAAGGTGAAGATGACATGCAGGTGAGTGTGATGAGGAATGACGTGCAGGTGGGAACCAGGATGGATGCGTTTAAAGTCTTTAAGAACTTCTTGTCCAATGGATTCTTTCGCCCATTTTATTTACCAACAAGGAGAGAATGTAAGTCAGATTGCTTAGAAATGTAATAGCACACTTCTCCTCAACAAACCCATAGTTTGAGGTGTCACATGTCCATAGCTGCACCAATTTTATTTGATTTTTTTGGCTTATGGGTTGTTCAAATCACTAATACCAATCAGTAACATATATGCAATAAGCAGCTTGCAAATAAGGTACTTGACAAGTTTGATCTTCATTTTAGGATGTTGCAGTCAGTCCCAGTGTAAAGAGAACAAGCAAATTACATATTCAAATTGCTAGAGCTTACTCATTTGATGTCTCATTGTCATAAAATATTGCATAAAAACAAATTGATTTCCTTTGTGTATGCGATTGAGGGTGATGCCGGGAAGCCTGTCAGAATGACATTCTGTTTGGTTTCATTTGCGTGTTAGGAGAGATCGTGCATCCGTGCATTTGCTCTTAATTGTCCTTGTGAATAAATTTTTTCTTGAAGAGGAATCTCCACACATCATATTTAACTGAAGGTGGCACATAATTCACAAATGGTTGGATGCCTGAAAATGGGATTTAAATTATGCAAAGACTTATCTAGGTGCTGGGTGGTTTGGTATGCTGACATTTAATTGCTGAGAGTATACAGCCAAAATGAAAACTGGAGTAGCTAACCAGGAACATGCAATATAAAATGATGTCAAAGGGCAGAATTTCTCAATGCAGAATTCGTCCCACAAACCATTTATCCACGCTGGGTTATAAACACTTGTGCTCAGCCAGAACCTCTCCTCCCACGCACCATATTTGCTATTGCTGCATGCATGGGTAAGCATTTATCTGCCTCTACTTCAGCATATGCAGGGGATCAACCCAGCTTGCATTTAGGTCTTATTCTTTGCTGGACAGCAGAGCAGTGTAAAGGATTTTATTTTTTTGTGACCGCTAGCTTCCTGGTTTCTGCTCAGCAGATTTGTGCAGTGTTTCCCAGAATGCTCCAGGTTTTTTTTTTTTATATACTTCCAGGTTTTTTTTTTTTAATACTTCAGAGACACACATTTTTTAACTGATTCTCCCTCTAAAGACTTGTCAGAACTGGAATTGCAGGGACTCTACAAGACCCCTGAAGGTGTCCTTTAGTATCTGGCACAAAGACATTAGCAGATCCTTCAAGTCCTGTTGGTTGCAGGGTGGAGCGGCAGAGGATCGAACTTGTTGGTCCAGCCCATCCCATAAATACTCAATTGGATTGAGATCTGGGGACTTCCCAGCAGAACATTGTCCAGAGCATCACACTCCCTCCAAGAGCTTGTCGTCGTCCCACAGTGCATCCTGGTGCAATCTCTTCTCCAGGTACACGGCAGTCCATGGACAAGACAATGGTACTCAGGCAACCTTCTTCTACTGCTCCAAGGTTAAGTTCTGATGCTCGCATTGCATTGTAGGCACTTTCAATGATGGACAGGGGTTCTCTTAAGCACTCTGATTGGTCTGCGGCTATGCAGCTCCATATACAGCAGAGTGCGATACACTGTGTTGTGACACATTCATTAATCTTTAAGTGCACGTAACATTCTAAACATTTGTAAATCTTCTTAACTGTAAATGTGTGTGTCATTAGTGATTCAGAGAATTAATGAACCAACTCTGTACCTACTTCCAGAATCATGTACTTCAGTAGAGCCTGCCAATCATTAGTTGACATGTCTGAACAAAGCATGTTTTCTTTTGTGTGTTCTTTAGGTGATGCACTACATGTCTGTTGAACAGACTGTTCAAAGCATGGAGCACTTAAACATCCAACATGGTTTGACATGGTTTCAGCTGTCCTTCCACATGCTAGAGCAAACGTGTGTCTGTGTGTGTGTGTGTGTGTGTGTGTGTGTGTGTGTGTGTGTGTGTGTGTGTGTGTGTGTGTGTGTGTGTGTGTGTGTGTGTGTGTGTGTGTGTGTGTGTGTGTGTGTGTGTGTGTGTGTGTGTGTGTGTGTGTGTGTGTGTGTGTGTGTGTGTGTGTGTGTGTGAGAGAGAGAGAGAATCTGATGTAGCACACTGCTAAAGGCTGTTCCTGACATATCGATTTGTTTTGCATGTTGAGTGTGTGTGATGTGTCTTGCATACTGAATGAATATGTGTGGGTTTGTTTTCCATGCTGAGTGACTATTTATCCCAGCAGTGTCCACAGATATTGACCGGGGAACCTCCGACAAGCAAAACCCACCTCTGTTCTCCTCTATTTGTGTGCGTGCGTGAGTTTGTGTGTGGCTTTTGCCGGCCATTCTCCCTCCATATCATTGTGCCTTCTTCAGATGAAAGCAAAGTAATTAGCATGTTAATTGTATTCTAATTAAGCGAGCCCATTTCATTTATCCCACAATGCTCTCTCTAATCATCCATTCTTTCTCCTTTTCAGTTAGAAATGGATGGACATTGTGCAACAACAGTGTGCTACATACACGTATGGTGAGTTATTCAATATAATTCTTCAGTAATACAAAAAAAGAATAAGTCACCTGATTCTCCTTATTTCATAAAGTGTATTGAGGAAACTGAGTAGTGAAAGCTCTATAACTTTGCACCTAGACGGTAATACTAAAAGGATATAGAATTAACCCCATCTAGAAATGTCATAAGAAGATTTTCATCACTTCAGGCAGAGGAAATTTTCCATAACTTTACGTGAAAGAACTTACTGTGCATAACTTTACACAGAGAATATTAACCCTGCATTGCTTTACACCAGATTATATAACCGTCCGCATCCATTCTCACAGAATGATTCCCAGATCATTAGTATAAACTAATCTCACATGACATGATGTGGGATGAATTTGACCTTTTTGAGCAGGATTTATGAGATATAATGCTATCATATAATGAGAAATCAAAGAGGTGCAATAAAAGTTGAACATGCATGTATACCGCTGAAAAGGTTTTGTTTTGTTCAATACGAGCCACGCTTGCAAATCCTTTCGTTATAACCAACAATGTGTAAACATGATGTAAATTAGAGATTGATTATTACATTAATTTTTGTTATAACGAGAGTTTTCGCAAGACTGCAAAATTCAGTGAGCTTGCGCTTTAGAGATTGACAGACTTAGTGATTATTAGCTTTTTGTTTATTAACCATTCACAATCTGGAACTGCTACAGACTACTGAAATTTTGGTACTGTGAAATCAATAATGTGATTTGTTTTTCTAATAATCAGAGTAAGGACTCAGTCACAGTAAAATATTTATATGCCACAAGCAAACATCTTCAGTCCCATTTAATTTACATTACTCTGACTATTCACTAAGAATTGTGGTCATTTTTACCACCATTATTCACATACCCCAAAGCACAGGACAAAAGATGATCTCACATACAGTAAGTGTGCTACTGGCCACCATTTCTATGGACGTATTGAATTTTTGGGTTTGGGGGTGGCGCTCTTAAAAATGTCTTCATTTTGATGTTTTTGACCATGCATTATATTCATGTTGTGCAACCCAAAAATGTGATGCCTTCTTTATTGCTGGTTTCGAATCTGCGTCTGTCAGTGTCATCCATGTACGCCACAAGCACATGCGCACTTTGGTCAGAGTGGAATGCATGCAATTAGTGTTTACATGCCTGGGTTTTGTCTTTTAAATTCAGCATACGCAACATATTTTACTACTGTATGTTCATGAGCTTAATGAAAATTATTCAAAAATTCCACTGATTAAAAAAACGAAATTTTATTATAATCACATTATGAGGCTGCATGCAAATGTAGTCAATATCAGTATTCTAATGAATTGAAAGAAATTGAATCAAAATCTACTCAAATTAACTATTTGATTTGAACAGAAACAAATCAGATGCAATTTTTGTGTCACAGCCCTAATAAATACCCTACCAGTTTGGACACACTTGATTGTGCAGATAAAATGTATTTTGTATCTAAGCAAAGCTGAAACATTCCTAATCAAATCAATATCAGACTATAATCAAATTGAATAAGAATCTAGATGAAAGAAGACTAAGAATCGATTCAAATCAAATCTTGATACCAAGGCCTACTAACAAATACTCTTAGTCAATAGTTTAGACATGCTATGTTGCACATAAACCCTTTGATCTAAAAAGGTTTAAATGTTAAAATTCTTGAAAATAGTTTTGAAGATTGTGCCTATTTTACAGTCTAAATTAAGCTGTTTGTTTTTTTCATTGCCTGGTTTATATAATGTAAAGAAAATGTTTTCTGACGGTTATTTGCATTTTAATGTATGAACTTATTAATTCTGATGCACTTTTCATGTGCATTTCACTCTGCATGTGGCTTTTTGAATTTAATTCTTCACATATGTTTTCCCTCAACTCTGCTGTCATAGGAATATGTAGCCCTGACAACTAATATACAACAGATACAAGGCCCGACTGTCATCACATCACAGGACCCAGTACATGTTATCAGACCCCTCATCAGACAGCAAAGGCATCATTGCAGGGTGACAGACTGATCTGGAGGTTAGGACAAGATGAAAGTGATGGACTCTGAGGAGAAGAGACTTTACACAGCATTATACCTTCAGCATGGCATCTCTGATCAAAGCCTGGAGCAGTGCAGAAACTACTCAGCGAGGGGAGAGAGGAAGAGACAGCGAGTGAGCTATAAAAGACCTTACCAAGCAGACCAGTGTCTTTGTTACAATGCCATTTTCCCTTTCACTGCAGATCTGGCACAAGCATACACACAGAGCTTTTGTATTATTCTACCTCTTCCTCCAGGACATGAATGAGCACCGCTGGCTCTGGCTCCAGTGATATCTGGGACCAACTGCTTTATGGCCACTGTGTTCACTGTTAATATGGTGTATTGTGACATCCATCCAAACTATTTCAGTCAAAGGTCTGTGGTGTGTTATAAAGTTCCCATGCCAGCAGTTCTGTGGCACAGATTGGACCAAAGTCTGTGATTAAGTGTTCTTAAACTCAGATTCTGCCCTGGAGTATCAGAACTCGTTTGTACCCAAGAAGATCCATTATTAATACATGTTAAATTATGCTAATAGAATTTCACATTCCAGAACATTCTTCAGGAAATGTGTCCAACTGTGTCTGTAATTTCCGCCAGGTTTTAATTTCAATCATTTTGACTGATGAAGGTTTTATTTTTAGAGATCAGGGCAGGATCATTGGTCTGTGGTAGCAGAGTCATTTTTAGGACCTCATCAAATTCTCTGTGAAGTCTGTCTTTTTATTGTAAATCACACAGAACCCCATGAAAGTGGAACAATGGAAGTGTCCAAGGGCCCTATTTTAACGATCTGAAACGCAAGTGTCAAAGCGCAAAGCGCAAGTAACTTTGTGGGCGGATCTCGGGCGCTGTTGCTATTTTCCCGGCGGGATAAATGACTCTTGGGCCCGGCGCAAATTTAAAATGGGTTGGTCTGAAGTAGCTTCATTATTCATAGGTGTGGTTTTGGCGTAACGTGAAATAAACCAATCAGAGCATCATCTCACATTCCCTTTAAGAGCAGACGCGCTTTTTCCTTGGCGTATTGCTATTATAACGGCGGATTTGCCAGGCGCGCGCCAGGAGCGGTTCACAGCCGAGGAGAGCAACGCTCTCGTCACGGCCGTAAAAGAGAGAGAAGTGACATTGGGGATGGAGAAACACACCCAAATTAGCTTCGGTTAAACAGGTATATAATAATGTGGGTAAATGTGTAAGCTAGATGTATGCTTTTATAATAAATTGTATATCTATCTATCTATCTATCTATCTATCTATCTATCTATCTATCTAGGCCTATCTATCTATCTATCTATCTATCTATCTATCTATCTATCTATCTATCGTTTGTCATAATATGATTTGCAAAAATGAAAACTGCTGCTTCTGTGTAGATTAGATAATCAAAGTGTATGCGCGTTGTGCACGCTATACATAATGGTCAAGCATGCGCCCTTAAAATAGCATAATGAACAACGCGCAACGCCCACTGACTTTAGGTTTTTTCTGGCCAGTGGCGCAATTGTTTTATGGAACAGTAAAATAGCACCAGGGATTGTTTGCGCCGGAACACGCCTCCTTTTTTGCGCTGAACCGCCCAGGGAGCGCAAGTTCATTCCCTAGTTTAGCGACGTGCTTCTGTGGAGGGAAAAGCGCGCTTTGCGCGGGTGCAAAATAGGAATGAAACATGCGTCGGTGTACAAAGTCAATTGCGCTGGGTGCAAGATAGGGCCCCAAGTCTTCCATTGAAAAAAAAAAAAGGACTAATTAACAGGTTCTGGTTGCTGATTGGTCAGTTCCATGTTTTTTAATCTGCAGCAGTAGTAGATATGATGCAAAACTCTTTTTGCTTTCAGTTTACATGAACAAAATGATATATATAAAATTAACAATTTATTTTTGTCATGATTATGCTCTTGTGTTTAAGGACTTTTATGTTGAAGTGTTTTTCCTGTGTTTCCCAGTTTGCTTTGTGTATTGCTTGTTCCCATAGTTACCCTTGTTTGTTTACATGACGATTAATCACCTACACCTGTCTCATGTTAGCCCCTTGTTGTCTTGTTAGCTCCTCTGTGTACATATATAGCTTTTGTGTTTCCCTTGTTCCTTGTCATTATTTATTTTTGAGTGTGGCAGATCATTATTTTTATTGCATAATGCATTCTTAATGTAAATTCATTTATTTTTGTATATATTCATAATTTGTATCATGTATGTATTCGAAGCATAATTTATTGTGCAATCTACATTTTTTAGTTTTGCTTATGTGATTTTTATTTGTATTTTCCCTGTTACAAAATGTCACGTCTAATGTCAGATATCCCCTTAAAAAGGGAATGTAGTCTTTCTGGCAGCCTATTTTCCAGCAACACACCGCAATGTATGCCTAGGAAGCAAAACTACATTTGAAAGATGACCTTTACCATTCATTTAGACCCTTGTTTTGTCTTCAGGGAAATGGTACTTATGCACAGAGTCTCTGTTTATATAAGAGCTGTCAATCAAACGGGTACATCTGAACAGATAGAGCTGCTGCATGCCTGCGGAATTACCCACGGCATTCCATCTTCCATATGTATGTTACAAAACACACACAGAGACAACAGCATGATCAATACATTCAAATGTTCTTCAAACATACTACATGTGTTCTGTCCTCTGGCTGTTTGGATCAATGGAATAAGTACACAACAATCCACGACATCTATAAGATTTGTCTTTCTTATAGTCTTTTTTTGCTGTAATAAGTGCACAAAAGAATTGACTCAAAAATCTGAAATGGGTTTCAAGGACATCATGGCGTCCACTGTTGTTAGTGAATGCTGTTTCATCCTCGAGTAGTTTGAAAAGATGCGTATGAAACATGAAAGAGCTCTCAGAAGCTCGGCTAATGCACAGCACTGGAACACTGAACACAAACAGAATGTGCCGCAGATTTACAGACCTGCTGTGAATAGCAGCATCTTCCAAAGAATGAACCAACAATTCTGCATCAGATCTCTTCGTGACTTTAGGTTATAGCATTCACTGACGGGGTAAAATACTGCTGCCTAATTTTGGTAACACTTTACAATAAAATCCCATTAGTGTTAATGCATTAACTAACATTAATTAACAATGAGCAATACATTTGTTACAATATTTATTCATCTTTGTTAACGTTAGGTAATAAAAGTACATTTTATTTATTGTTAATTTAGGCTCATGTTTATTAAATAATATTAACAGATACAACTTTTGATTTAACAATGTATTAGTAAATGTTGATTGTTTCATTCCATCTTAATTCAAGTTCTCTCATATATTTAACTAATGTTAACAAATGGAACCTTGTTAATAGTGTTACTCTAATTTTTAAAGCATTAGCCATTTTTTCCTCAGACACACTGAATAATAGGCTTATAATTATTATTATTATTATTATCAAATGATTAATTAAAATGATTATTATTATGCAGTGTAGCAACTATATTGTTATTAATATCATAAAATATCATTGTTTCGATGTATCTGTTTTTAAAACGAAAGACAAAATTTCCAATCGAAAAAATTAAGCAACTTACCAGTGTTAATGATCTGGGGCCGTATTCACAAAGAATTTTAAGGCTAGCTCCTAACTGGCGAATTTAGGAGCAACTCCTAAAAATAATGGGCGTGTCACTCGTAACTTTAGGACTCCTAATTTTTTTGACTAAGAGTAATTCACGAAGCATTTTAGCCCTAAAAGTAGCACCTAAGCCTGGGACAGCTTAAAAGAAGTCGAGAGGACTCCTAACTCACTAAGACCTATTCACAAACCGCTTTTTGTGGCATTTCACGTTGCGATGTTTTAAAATGCGTATGCGGCGGCTACAGGAGCTTCCAATCGCGAGGGAACAATTTTGCATTGTAGGCATAACTAGGGATGCAATAACGCCACCAACAACAACCAAAGCTAGGCTAGGCCTACTCATTGCAACGTTTCATTGTGAATCAAATTAAAATGTTCTTCTCTTTGCAAACGTAGGCAGAGGCATATAGTGACAGATTAATTAAATAATGTTGCAAAGATATTGCATGAATCCATATGTTTCATTAGGCTACTAGGCTATTTGTTTTGCCTTACTCTTTATTCATTTAGGCTACTTATTCATCATCTTCCGTCCTTCGCACTACTTGTGTAGCGCACGCATTCTCAGACCTGTCACCTGTCACTCATCATCGTAGGGGAGGTGTTTGGAATCATTCCCGCGTTACAATCATCAGCCAATCAAGGTGGTCACTTCAGTCAAGCTCGTGCACGAGTAATGACGTCATCCATAGCAACGAAGACTGATCACTCTTAGTTTAGGAGTTGTCATTTTTCTTTACTAAGAGTAGGTCTGAAAGGCGTTGTGAATCAATTTTAAGAGAAAACTCCTAGCTAAAATCTTTTAGTGCGATTTAGGAGTACTCGTAGTGGTAAGATAAAATGCTTTGTGAATACGGCCCCAGATGCAGAAAAGTTTGTTCATTCACAGCTCTTTCTCATGTTATAATCTTTTTATTTACTATTTTATTGTTATTATTATTATTATTATTATTATCATCATCACTGTTATTAATTTAAATTTCAAAATATTTAAATAGAAAATGAACTATGTTTATGTTACTAGAACATGTGCATTCACATGAAGCAACACGGTATCATCTATATCGTCAGGATTATGTTGTGTTTTGTGTTTGTTTTATGTGCTTCAGTTCACTTTAATTAAAATTAAATAAGGTCTTAATTACCTCCAAGTTAGTCTCCTCGGTTACTGATTACGTTCAGCTGTCTTTCATAAAGTTTCAATGTGTATTTATATTCCCTGTCTCATTCAGTTCATGTCGGTTCTCGTCTGTGTGAGTAGTCTATGATGTGATCTCTGTGCCTTCGTCTGTATATTATCTTCATGTTTATTAACATTTGATCTTCATTCTGAGAACTACCACATCAGCTGTGACAACATAAGTGCATTTTATTTTGTTCCTTTTACAGATTATTATTATTATTTCCACTTCAAAGCTCTTTTAACTTGGTCCATTAAGCAACCACTCAGAATACCCTAGCAACCCTACGCAACACCCTGGCAACCTACCAATGTTGGTGAGTTTTGCACAAGCAAGCGCTTGGATTTTCTTCACAAAAATGTAAAAATCTAAAACATTTTTTAATAATTTTCTAGCCAACTAATTTTTTTATTTTTGCAAAATATTGTCTGTTTTAAATGTCACTGCATTGTTTTCTTCATTCTTCTTACGTTAGAGTAGGAAAAACTCAGGCTAATCCATTTTAGAGTCTTTAGCATTTCCCTTAAAACAGACACTCTCCTGAAACACAAACTCAAAGCAATGAAAACTCAGTCTGCTCTCATAAACTGAGGCGTCTTGAAATTGCTATTGATTGTTTCCTGTGAGGCCGTGAGAAAACTGGAATTTAACCCAGTAAATGTACGATATGCTGCAGTCGATGTTCGAGAAATAAACCGTTCTGTTGATGTTCCTCCACAGAGGGACTGAAAATTCAGTCCACATCTCACGGATGGATCAGAAGAAATCGTAGGCTGGCCCGTTGCATCCTGCGGCCTTTAGGGATGAAACAAGAGGGATTTTTTGAAAACTAATTCTGTTTCTAATACTTCCAAAAGTAGTGGATATAATCAGCATCTTCCCTCAAAACATCTCAGAACTTGGAAGTTCACTTCAAAGAACAACGCATGAATTAAATACACATCAAGATCAAAGCAAAGAAGAGACAGAAGTCTGTAGGTGAAAACCTGTCTGGTCCAGGGCAGCAGAAATCTCCGAATCCCTCTTTTTTGTTTTTTGCTCTCAGTGCGAGAGATCATCTGAGATAGATTTGGTGGCCTTTAATATCAGCAGCAATGTGTCCCGAAATTCCCTCCAGTCGCTTTAATTCTGTTTGTCATCTTTTGGTAGGCTTGTGGGAAATAGGCCCACTTCTCAGAGCAAAGCAAAGGGCAGTACAGGTGATAGACTAGACAGAGACTGAAGGACTCAACATTTCAGGTAATGTGGTGTATGTTTTAGGAAGACAGATGAAAAACACTCTCAAAGGTCTCAAATGGAAAAGAAAGGAATATGAGACAGGTATTAGATTATAGAGTAGAGTTCAGCACAAAGCACTTTAGAAGCACAAAGGGTAACACTTTATTTTAAGGTGACGTAATTACACGTTACTACATGTACTTACTATAGTAATAATGGTAGTACTTTATTTTACAGTCCTTTTCCCCATGTACATGCTAGTACTAGTAATTACAATAAACTGGTAGCTATATGTACTAACCCTGAACCTACCCCTAAACTTAACCTTAACCCATGTACCTTATATTACCTTCTATTACAGTAGTTTCTTTGGTAAGTACACTGTACACATACTGTAAAATAAAGTGCAACCGTAATAACAGTAATTTTTATGCTACAAGTTCAATAAAATCCAACAGTTGTTCTAACTAACAGTTTTTTAGTTAACTTTACTTAATGTCTTAACTTAAATGTAAAATGGCTTGTTTACTCAGAAAACCCAAGTTCAGATTAATTGATTAATTGAATTGAAGCAAAAAAAAAAAGAGTTTGAGGTGGGGCAGTTATACTTTTCACTCAATTCCCGCCTCTGCCGTTATCTTTCTTTAGAAAGTTTTTTCTTTTCTTTTCTTTTTTTTTTCTTTTTTTTTAACAAAATGGCCAGTAGCCAAAAAATATAAATCTTATAAAAACAAGCTATTAAAAAATGTAAATTGTAAACGTTGCCTTGGCAATTAACTAAAATAAAAGAAGTTGTACTAAAACGAGTACTTAAACTATTAAAATTGAAATAAAAAATTAAGGATAAATAGTATGGAAGCTTGTTTCTGCCACAGAATTTATAAACATTCTGACTATAAATATATATTAATATTAAATATATTCTTTTTTATTATCATTAAATGATAAAAGCATAACAAAATGACTATTTAGTCTGTTCCTTTATCTGACTCTCCTCACATGACGTCCTCATGAATTTATCGTCATTGGCTCTAAAAAGTGTCTCTCACACTGAAGCCATTACCATCAACTAATTCAATTATTGAGCTTCTTTCAAACTGTGATTTAACCCAGTCACATCCCGGTATAGACATCACATGCTATGAAGTTTAGAGCAGCTTGCTTTACCCTTTATCACAAAGTGAAGCTGAGACGCTAAGTATGGAGCATTGCCCTCTCAGGCGGAGATGTTCTTTATGTCCCATACACCATGAACTAATCTGTTTGAGTGGAGGACTGTTATTTTCTTTGTCAGGTAGAATCTATTCTGAGGAGTCCGGATGAATGTGTGCCACATAAGAGCGCTGCGGAAACTGAGCTCTCGTCTATGAAGGTTCAATAGAGCAGCAACAAATTATCTCCACACTGTGATTTCATGAACACGCCAATTAAAGTGTTGCTGGGTTTAGTTGAGCCAGTGGTTAGTGCAGTACCACCAAACTTAAAATACTAAATTAATGAACATGAAAGGCCATGATTTGTCTTTGGTGGCACTTCAAAGAGGTTAGGAACAAACCAAAAGGCATCCAAAGGGGAAACCACAATTTTAACTCCAATGAATATTTCTCAGAGCTGGTTTATTTTTGAAAGTCAATTTCTGTACAGGAAAACCTTAAAATCTGGCTTGTCCAAGAAAAAAGATGCAGTTAATTGAACACACATAAACTAAAGGCAGTAACAATATGTGGTCAAATTCATGGGATAAGTTGGTTTCAAATAAAATTGCCCTGACCTGTCAGTTATAGAAAAATACTTGTCCTGTTTTGTTTTTGTTTTTATTATTCACTTGTTATTCAGCAGATATAGCAAAAATATGATAATATTGGAATTTTAGTTTGGATTTTAAAAATTTGCATTGAAAAAAATATTGCACTATAGGTGTTTGAAACCAACATGCAAAACCATTGCATTTGTGCATTTTGAGATACAGAGATACAGCCCAAATAGCCCCAGTCACACTGTATGTCTCATGGTTATGGGACTTAACGATAAAATTATGATCTTTAATGTACACATCCCCTTGGCTCTCATAAAAAATAATTCTCTTTTGTGACGTTTTTAAACCCACATTTAAAAATGATTTATTCATACCCTACAGAATGCAGCCCATGATTGATATCGTATGCCTTTATACCAGAAAATAATGTCACTTTGTGACTTTATTTCAGCTCTAAAAGAATGGGTTTCTCCACCCTTATTGACATGTTCTTGGAAACTTCCAAATAATGGATGGATTTAGTTTCACTTATGTCTAGAAGAATTCTATCAGACTTCAGTGCAAGTAAACACCAGAGTAAAGCAGAAAAGGATATTGGTTTTAATTGACTGGATCAATGGTTCTAGACTACGCCGGTGTGGAACAACCCTGTAAGTCAGAATTGTTGTGTCTGGAACATGGAAACATAACCTACGAAATCGTAAGTGCATGTTAGTGAGAAGGCACCAGAAAGCCATAGACTGATCGATACGGCTGCTTACTGTAGCACAGAGACAGCATGCCAATGTTTTGCTCATACACAAGAACCAGCAGATGTTTTGAGGGATGGGTGGTTATTCAATCCTCTATTTACTGGAATCAACAGCAGAGTGTATTGGGACCTGCACAGATTTGATTGGATGGCCTGATTTTGAGGAGACGCTGCACATGAACAAAGATACGGCTGTTCAGATGAAGAGGAAATTAAATCTCAAAGTTTTGGAGGCAGATTGATTTTCAAGTTCTTCATACTTTTATTGAGAGCTGTATAATATCAAAGCAATAAAAAGGCAAATTCCTTTTCATGAAGAATAAGTTATATAACATCCAGATCGTATAATTAGCATAATTGCACAAAGAATTGCACACAAAAAGATTAAATTCATATTTAAACCCAGGAAACCCATTTACTGTTCTCATCAGGATATCACACTTGTAAGATACAGTTTATCAATGATTATTCTCAAAACATAAATCAGATATAATTTATAATAGGCCTATTATCCGACAAAAGCAAATAGTGCCCAATATAATGATAGACAGGGTGTCAATAAATCAGGACATTCAAGGACAGGTTATGACCAATTAAGATGTAATGTCCAAATAATGGGAAATTACAATGCTAATGACACAAATGCAAAGTATTAAGTTGCAATTGAGCTCATCATGTGTGTTATACATAACAATAGGCTACATCGCTGGAGCCGTTCACACAGAACGTATTTGTGCATTTCACTTCCCCGCTATTCCATTTTTCCATGTAAACATGCGCTACGGACATATTTGACTGTTGCACTTGGATCTCACATCTTTTGCAACGTCTTGTACATGATCTTTCTAAAAATCAAGTTAAAATAAGCCCAACTTTTAGAAAACGCATCTGGAGAATTTGCTTTTTTAACTTTTCACTGCTAGCCTCTCGTTTTTTAATGCAAAATCTTGTTCTGTTTTTTTAACGCAAAAACGTGTTCATGTTTACAAAAACAATAGCGCAACATTCAAGTAAAAACTACATTCATTTTCTCTGTAGGGAAATGTATTTTTAATATAACTTATAAACCTTTATATATAGACCAACAGTGAGTTCTGAAGTTGTTAATTTATTGATGGTATATGCCTTTGTTGAGACTATCCGTTCAAATTATTTTTGTCATGACAACTCTTTTGGCTTGGTAATGGCAAATGGCCAATATGACAATGTTGATATATTTGGTCTTGGTGGAATAGATGTGCTACGCTGCTACTGCTTCTGTTATTGCTGCTGCTCAGAGTAAGTACGGGACTTGCTACTGCCAATACACACACTGCTGTGAGCAAGTAAGACATGTTGCTACTGTACAATATAGCGTACATTAATTACTAATATATAGTAGATCTATATAGGTGGAGCTGGGGAAGGTGGAGGGTTTCTGAAAGCACACTGCACTGCTAAGGCAAATCGTGAGCTTAGAATTATAAGGTTCTATCTCCGTTTAGGGTAGTTCCGAGATATTGAGCATCAAAGTTTTTACATCCCAGCTGGCACAACTGAGATGGAACCTTTTTATTTTATTAATAACTACTAACAAAATATTTTTTTACAAAAATAACACCACACAGGCATTAATAAACACCTAATGGATCAGATTATGTCAAAAACTCAATTTCGACCAAAAGTGGAGATAGAACCTTATAATTCTAAGCTCACGAAATGCAAACCAAGTATTTGAAGGTTGAGGACGTGAGCTCATTGGCTACTGATACAGCAGGAACCAATCAGCAGTGCCAGATGTGACAGAACTTTGACAGAACTTTGTATTTCAACTTATTTTTTTAAATAACCGTGTTTAACAGCTGATTTGTGATGAAAAAACTACATTACCCATGATGCTGTTCAGAAAATTCCACCAATCAGAAAGTTGCGGCGAGCAAATTGGGGCAAAAGATCTTACAGGGATCGCCCTCTCTTCATGAAGCACCGCAAATGTAACTTCATGATGCAACTTCATGATGTGAAGTTGGTCTCGCTATGCTGTCAAAATAAATACATTCTGCGTAAATGACCACTAACAAGACATGAGGAGGAGTAAATAACAGAATTGTCATTTTTGTGTGAGCTATTCCTTTAAAGGGTTAGTTCACCCAAAAATGAAAATGCTGCCAGTAATTACTCACCCTCATGTTGTTCCAACCCCGTAAGACTTTCGTTCATCTTCGGAACACAACTTTAGATATTCTTGATTAAATCTGAGAGCTGGCTCACTTCTTCATAGGCTTCTAAGTAATCGATATCTGCCAGCCCAGAAAAGTTAGTAAAAACATTGTTAATATAGTCCAATAGTACGTGGGCCTCTGAGTGAGTTCACGTAGTGTAACAGCGCAGCGCTTCTGTGTTGTACGTCAGAATGTAGGCTCACTATTGGCCGACACTGGTCATGTGTGTGATGCTGGCCAATAGTGAGCCTACGTTCTGACGTACAACCCCAGAAGCGCTGCGCTATTACACTACGTGAACTCACTCAGAGGCCCACACAGGAGAAAATGAATAGTTGAATAAAGTCGTTATTTTTGTTTGCTTTTTGCGCACAAAAAGTTTCAATTACAAAGAAGCCTATGGAGGAGTGAGACAGCTCTCAGATTTCATCAAAAATATCTTAATTTGTGATCCGAAGATGAACGAATGTCTTACGGGGTTGGAACAACATGAGGGTGAGTAATTACTGACAGAATTTTAATTTTTGGGTGAACTAACCCTTTAAATAAAAACCGCTGGTCTTTGATTAGTCTGAAATTTGAACATCCCCGCTGAATGACTCTCAGCAGTGTTGTGATGTGTCAGCCTTTCCACTCCAGATTGGCTGCTGTGCTTTGTTTAGTGCCCCATTAGGAGGAGGCGTCTGCTCCCACCGAGGCCCGAGGAAGATGGATTAAGTTATTATCGCCTTTCTGCCGGTGCAGTGTGAAAGACTCAGGGAAATCAATGGGCTCTTTGGAAAAGGAAAACACATCTGATGTATAATAAAACCAGAAGACATCAGCTAATTTATGGACCTTCAAGATGTGTTTCTTCTGTTCTTAAGTAGCACATTTCAAAGCTTAAACACACACTTTTTCTCTATACTTTTTGTCCAGTTATTTTTCAAATTCGGACTTTCAGAGTTCGCTAATTGCTTGATGAGTTTATGCTGGATATTAAATTTCCTATAATAATAATATTAATGGAATAAACAGTGACTCAAGATGCTGACAAACAGAGGACTAACTCAATATCCATGACAGAGGTGTAAAGGCAGCAGACATAATTGGTGGACAAACTCAATTACCTGTAATTAAATTCTGGTGGTCGTTATAACCACTAGCATAGCCCTAAATGGTGGTTGAGAGGTAAAAAAAAAAGAAAGAAAGAAAAAAAAGAAAGTGCAATCTCAGTTATTGGCTGAGAAAGCCCTGCAGTATGTGCCACTGTAATGCCACACTGTGATATCTGATATTTGTAAGAATGTGTGAGGTCAGAAAAGATAAGCGTGCTTATGTATGGAATAACTGACTCTGGACTGTAATGTTAATATTTAAATAATCTTTTATTATTAAATTAACACTTAATTGACAGCAATTCAATGTTCCAGCGTCAATTATTTCTTACTTAATAGCTCTGGCAGCTAATCAGAATCAAGTATTCAACATGCAGTGCTGGTATAAATCATTATTTCAAGAGCATTTTTATCTTGAACAAATTGTCCTGAAGTAAACCACCTGATACAGTGTAGTAACATTCACAAACTCTTCAGTCTCTCACATGACCTGCTTTTAAAGAATAACAGCACTCAAGACAATGATCCTGATATGAGCAAAGCATTTGCTTGTGTCAGCGTTTTAGGCTTTTATGTATGTGTTTAGATGACAAAATAGTGCTTGTAGTTGAAGATCAACACACTTTCTGTCTTTCTCTTTGTGCAATGAGACAGCTGCTTTATCACACACTTACAAACAAAACCTTCTTGGAAAATAAGATGCTGGATAGATTTTTTAGTTACACTTGCAAGTGTTACTGTCGTAGGCCAGTAAGAGCTGTGCATGTAAACCTCACTCCCCTGATCTCAAGAGGCGCACTAGCTTCTGACGCTAGAGGCTACGGTCTTTAGCCTACTTGTTGGAGCGCCCGCCTCCCATGCCGGAGACCCCGGTTTGAATACCACTCGGAGCAAGTTGAGTAGGCCCGGTTACACAAGAAAAGCGACGGTCGATTGAAAAAAAGTCGCCAAAATGATGCTAGAGGCTAAACATCCGTAATCGCGTACTTCCATAATATAATACAGGTGAAAAACAGTGTGGGACAAAAGAAGTATGTCCGAATTCACATTTCTCCTTTTATAGAACCTTTTTGGCATAAAGGGTTCTTTAAAATTGAGTGAAGAACCCTAGTGTTCTATATAGAACCCAACTGAAAAAAGTTTTAAAGCAACACTAAGAATCATTTTTTACCTTAAAATAATGTTTCCAAAATCGTATCAGTGGTTCATCAAGTCGTAACAGGGTGAAAGCCACTTCTGGATTCGCTTTGCAGCCCTATATCTGCTATAACCACACCATGCAAGTTTGCCAAACCGAGTCGCGTTTCTGTAGTTCCAATGAGATATAAGAAAACTACAAATTTGACTTGCTTTACGTCAAGCGTTACAATAGTCATTATTTAGTTTTCCTTCGTTTCTGATGTCGCAATACATCATACTTTCATGAAATCATGCAACATACTCTACCTTGTCTGTGGACATCGTTCATTCCAAAGCTGGTGCTGGATAAACAGCGAGTGTGCATGCGACAGTAGCTGCGGGCGGCGAAATTATTTACGACAGCGGTAATGGACAATTCCGCTTCCAACCTGTAGGGGGACCGAAGAGGAAAAGTTCCTTAGTGTTGCTTTAAGAGTGATGCTGCACGATTTGAGTTATCATTCATGTTTTTAGCATAAACAGCACATGATGAATTTCATAGTAGAAGCAAATTAAGATTTAATGTCTCTTTTTCCTTCTTATGAACCATGGAAATTATACACCTGCCAGTAGGCCCTCAATAATGTCCCACACATAATCTTTCTCAGGATGTGAGTGGTTATCAACGATGAACAAGCTCCAGAATAACATATTAGCTAGAAACAATACCTCTGGTGTTGGCTCATAATAAAAAGAACTGCCCGCTTGTGGCCCTCAATCTATTTGACCTCAAATTGACTGGTATTGAGGTATTGTAGCTATTTGCAAAATGTCAGAGCCCTGTTACTCTTAGTCTCTGTGTTTAATGGCAAGCATTGAAATTGTAATCGGTTAGAAGAACGCATTGCATATGCACTTAGGTGCAAATCACGCAGTAGGTCTGTTTTCTGAGGTAGGCCCAAATTATGCACATTAATAAGAATGAACAAGTGCTGTTTCGTGGTGGGCAATTAGATTTGCAGCAGTGAGCTGCTTTATCTGGGCAGTTAAATGCCCATGGCGTTGTGCCCTCATAAGAGACCAGCATATGAGGCTGATGCAGCAATAAACACTTTAACCTTGGGAGACCTTCACTCACAGAGCGATCTGGAATAAAGACGTCTCTTTGACGCCCTCCACAGACAAACACAGAACTGCAGCTCATTACGTGAACAGTCAGAAGGGATGCGTGGAGAGGATGATAATGACACACCGGCCCTAGACAGAGCTTGGAATACAAAACATGCAATCACAGCAGGATTTTTCAAGTGTTTATAATCATTAGAGCCTGTGTTCAGATAGAGGACTCTTACTCCAGACTAATTTAGACTATGCTTGGAAGAAAGATTAAATGGCATGGATTGGATTGATCATCATAATGACCCAATAACCATTTAAACTTAATGTAACATACAGTACCAGTCAAAAGTTTTCTTATACACTAGAAAACCATTGTTTTAAATTGTAATAATATTTCACAATACTATTTTTTTTTTCTGTATTTTTGATCAAATAAATGCAGGCTTGATTATCATTTACAGACTTCTTTCAAAAACGTTAAAAATAGTAATGTTTCCAAACTTTTGACCGGCACTGTATAGGACAAACTGAGATATGTCAAATATTGTGGTGATGATACTGAAGTAAAAAAAAGTCATTTGAAATAAAAAAAACACTTAATAATAATAACAATATTGTTTATTGTATATACATGATAGATAATAATTGTAAAGAGAGTTATTTAATTAATAAAAAATAAAATAAACAAAATAATTTTATAAATTTACGTGAAACAGCTCTGGTTTTCCCCACATCAAATTACAGGCAAGGATTGCTGTTGAAGAGATTGTTGATAAAATTGTTTGTTAATTGCAAAATTGAGATTCAAGTTCAAATTCAGGTTCAAGTTGGGTCATGTACCAGTGCTGTTCCCGTTATGTCTTTTAAATGTCCTATATTCCCTATATAAATTATCTAAATACCTTTTTTTTAATGTTTGTTTTTTTTAATCATTATTAAATGAGTCTCTTACGGTGTTACTGCATGGTTTCACTGAATCGCTCTATAAAACATTTAATTATCAAATTAAGATTTGTGAATATGAAATTTAATCTTTTTATAATTTCAAAACAAATAGTTTGTCGTCATTGTCTGTGGAATATCTGGTGACGGATGTTTTTGAAGCCGCTAGGTGTCGCTGTTTGAGTTTAGTTCAGATGAACTCAGAGCCGTAGAAGAAGACGTGTGTGTCGTTCCTGTGTCTTCAGCCTCTCTCTTTCCGCACAGAAATAGTAGCATTTTTCAATCATGTCTATTGAAATAGAGTCAGCAGAGTAAGTAAACAAAATTGTGTGTTTCAAAACATGACATGAATGCATAATTGTGTAATTTAAACGAGCACAATTTTTGCAGGCTGATTTTTGCACCGTTTAGGTGTTGGGCTGTTTCTCTGGCTAACTGTGTTAGCATTATGAGGAGATTAGGTTTTGCACAAAGTTTATATATTAGGTAGTTTTTCTCTTTTATATTTTGGTATTTAAAGTATTGAAGCTCAGCCTGCTTAGTATTTTGTCCGGTTTTAGTTGCAAAAACAGCTCTAGATTTCTCTGTTTTTATTTAATTAGAAACAAACAGACCATTTGCAATACCTTTTGATTTATGCAATTTTAGAAGAACAATGTAGTGTTATGTTGTAGATATCATATGTGTATTTTTTGCAATATTACAATACAGTGATATGTTATATATATATATATATATATATATATATATATATATATATATATATATATATATATATATATATACACACACATACTGTATTGTAATATTGCAAAAAAATACACATATATTATATATATATATATATATATATATATATATATATATATATATATATATATAGAGTGTATTTTTTTGCAATATTACAATACAGTATGTGTATTTATATATATATATATATATATATATATGTATGTATGTGTATATGTGTGACTGTGTATATAAATATAAATATATATATATATATGTATGTATGTATATGTTATGTTCCTAGACATTGCTGTTTTATTTATTTATATTTTGGTGAAAAAAGCGCTAATATAAACACTCACTACTGTCTTTCAAGTAACTCTTACTGAAATGCCTTTTTGTCATGTTTCTCCAGCGTGATCCGTCTGATCATGCAGTACCTGAAGGAAAACAACTTGCATAAGACTTTAGTGACACTCCAGGAGGAGACGACAGTGTCCCTCAACACGGTGGACAGTATTGAGAGTTTTGTGGCCGATATCAATAGCGGTCACTGGGACACTGTACTTCAGGCTATACAGTCCCTCAAACTCCCTGACAAGACCCTCGTTGACCTTTACGAACAGGTGAGAGGCAGAGAAAGTCAGGACTTTTATAAGTCAGTTTTAGGTTTGGAACCCTGATTGATCAGTGAATAATTGGACACATCATAAGTATTTTTTTGGTCTTTTTACAGGTCGTTCTTGAGCTGATTGAGCTCCGAGAGTTGGGAGCTGCCAGATCTTTGTTGAGGCAGACGGACCCCATGATCATGCTCAAACAAACCCAACCTGAGCGATACATCCACCTGGAGAACCTTCTGGCTCGCTCATACTTTGACCCCAGAGAGGTGATGGAGCTGAAACAACGCACTGAAAACACTGTGTCATGAGCTGTTTGTGTGAACGCACTTTGCTCTGAAACATGCAACAGACATTATAATTATTTAATTAAATCACAGCCTTTTGTAATTTGTTAAATTACTGTCATATCAAGATTTTGATTTTAGTTCCTTTGACAGATAAAAGCAGTTAAAACACAACATTAGAGAGCTTTTATATTATGATAATTGTAAAAATATTTTCGGTTCTTTATGAAACCGATGGGCCCCAGGCTTCTCTTCAGTACACTATAATATTGTCACTGTTGGGCAGAAACCTTGCATCTCCGTATTTCTATTTTTTTCATGAATCATTACTATTGGTCACCCTTTACGTTTTTTCTGTGGGTTTTTGCAAATATCTAACCAATGAAAAGTATGAAAAAGAGCTTGTGACCCACTGGATCCTCAAACTGTCGGTAAAACCTTATAATTCCACCCAGCCTCTATTGTGAATGAAGTGCCGCATACATTTTGGACTGTTTCTGCTTTGCAATGCAAAAAATCATCTTTTGGAAATTGAACTTAATGCCTTAATTTAAAAAATTAGGAAAAATCCAACCTTTTAGGACACCAATTTTCTTTGTGAATGAATAATGTATCGTAAATAAATAAATGTTCTTCCTTAAAATACATGGTGCATAAGTGTGTACACCCCTATGTTAAATTCCCATAGAGGCAGGCAGATTTTTATTTTTAAGTATTTTGTTTTTATTAATTTTTAGGATACTATGCATCCTGATAAAGTTCCCTTGGCCTTTGGAATTAAAATAGCCCCACATCATCACATAGCCTTCACCATACCTAGAGATTGGCATGGAGTACTTTCCATAAGATCATCTCTCAATGCAAATCAAACCAGCTATTAGGCTAACTGAAATAAAACCATGCCAATCTCTAGGTATGGTGAAGGCTATGTGATGATGTGGGGCCATTTTAATTCCAAAGGCCAAGGGAACTTTATCAGGATGCATAGTATCCTGGATCCATGAAGTAACTGGCCTTTAAAAATAAAAATCTGCCTGCCTCTATGGGAATTTAACATAGGGGTGTCCAAACTTATGCACCCTGTATTTTAAGGAAGAACATTTATTTATTTACGATAAATTATTCATTCACAAAGAAAATTGCTGTCCTTAAAGGTTGGATTTTTCCTAATTTTTTTAATTAAGGCATTAAGTTTTTAAATTTTTTATTCCTCTTTTTAGTCAACTTTAGCATGGGTGTCTAAACTTATGCATAGCACTGTATATAAAATGCTAATGTTTTATGTATTTGAGGTGCGGAGAAGAGTGTCTTGATCATTTGTCATGTCACTCCCCACTTGTTGTTGAATTATAGCCAGTAATGTCTTAAATAGCCTGTGCATATAACTTCATTGTTAATAACATGAGATTTTGGCCAAATGAGACACAGCTGAGCAGCCACTTAGCTACAATAAACTTTATAACCTGTAAGTTGCTGAAAACGTAATGTACAGCCGTTCTTATTACAGAAAAAAAAACAGGTCTGACATTCGCTGGTCAAAAAACAACACATTATTTAATTATTTAAAAAATATATAGTGTTTTTTTTTTTCTTCCTTTTCCTGAAAAGTAGCAGTTTTGAACATACAAGATTTCCCTGATAGCAACAATAGTCACCTCCATTCTGGATGATTTGTGACCTGCTATGTTTATTTGTAGGCCTATCCTGACGGCAGCAGTAAGGAGAAGCGTAGAGCAGCCATAGCTCAGGCTCTCGCTGGTGAGGTCAGTGTGGTACCGCCGTCCCGTCTGATGGCTCTGCTTGGACAGGTGAGCAAAACTTCCCTTCATCATGTTACCGTACACTGATCTGAGAATTACACTTAAAAGAATAGTTTATATTACTATATTTGATGGTAATTGTCTGTTTCTCTCTCTGAAGTCTCTGAAGTGGCAGCAGCATCAGGGTCTTCTGCCTCCTGGTATGACCATTGATTTGTTCAGAGGTAAAGCAGCTGTGAAGGATGTAGAGGAGGAGCGATTCCCCACACAGCTGGCCAGACACATCAAGGTACACTGACCAGCCTCTGTCCTCAACAGTGACAAAAGATGAATTTGTCTCTCACCTTTTTGTTTTGTTTTTTTGTAGTTTGGTCAGAAGTCTCATGTTGAGTGTTCGCGCTTCTCTCCGGATGGCCAGTATCTGGTCACTGGATCTGTGGATGGATTTATTGAAGTATGGAACTTCACTACTGGAAAAATCAGAAAGGTCTGTGAATCTACCCTGAGACTTATTTATCTGCGTTTGTAATAACGGTTTATGTACATGTTTTTCATAATGGATCATGTGTCTCTGTTGGACAGGATCTGAAGTATCAGGCTCAGGATAACTTCATGATGATGGATGACGCAGTGCTGTGCATGTCTTTCAGTCGGGACACTGAGATGTTGGCCACAGGAGCCCAAGACGGCAAGATTAAGGTCTCATACACACTTTATTGAAATCGGACAAATAAATAAAACCATTATTATAGGGTTAGTTCACCCAAAAATGAAAATTCTGTCATCAATTACTCAACCCACAAGACTTTCATTTGTCTTCAGAACACAAATGAAGATATTTTTAATGAAATCTGACAGATTTCTGTCCCTCTATTGAAAGTCTGTTGACCCAAAACTCTAACTGTTCAAAATATTCATAAAGAGATTGTAAAATAGATCCATATGAATCTAATGGTTGTCCAAGTCGTCTTAAGACACATACTTGCTTGACGCGAGACATTCTCATGTTGCGCAACACGTTTGAGCTTCCGCAAGAACCAATGAAGTTCATTCTAGTTACGCAACTCGTTTGAGCTTCCGCAAGAACCAATGAAGTTCATTCTAGTTACGCAACACGTTTGAGCTTCCGCAAGAACCAATGAAGTTCATTCTAGTTACGCAACTTGTTTGAGCTTCCGCAAGAACCAATGAAGTTCATTCTAGTTACGCAACACGTTTGAGCTTCAGCAAGAACCAATGAAGTTCATTCTAGTTACGCAACACGTTTGAGCTTCCGCAAGAACCAATGAAGTTCATTCTAGTTACGCAACTCGTTTGAGCTTCCGCAAGAACCAATGAAGTTCATTCTAGTTACGCAACACGTTTGAGCTTCAGCAAGAACCAATGAAGTTCATTCTAGTTACGCAACACGTTTGAGCTTCCGCAAGAACCAATGAAGTTCATTCTAGTTACGCAACTCGTTTGAGCTTCCGCAAGAACCAATGAAGTTCATTCTAGTTACGCAACACGTTTGAGCTTCCGCAAGAACCAATGAAGTTCATTCTAGTTACGCAACTCGTTTGAGCTTCCGCAAGAACCAATGAAGTTCATTCTAGTTACGCAACACGTTTGAGCTTCCGCAAGAACCAATGAAGTTCATTCTAGTTACGCAACTCGTTTGAGCTTCCGCAAGAACCATTGAAGTTCATTCTAGTTACGCAACACGTTTGAGCTTCAGCAAGAACCAATGAAGTTCATTCTAGTTACGCAACACGTTTGAGCTTCTGCAAGAACCAAAGTTCATTCTTGTTACGCAACACGTTTGAGCTTCTGCAAGAACCAATGAAGTTCATTCTAGTTACGCAACTCGTTTGAGCTTCCGCAAGAACCAATGAAGTTCATTCTAGTTACGCAACACGTTTGAGCTTCCGCAAGAACCAATGAAGTTCATTCTAGTTACGCAACTCGTTTGAGCTTCCGCAAGAACCAATGAAGTTCATTCTAGTTACGCAACTCGTTTGAGCTTCCGCAAGAACCAATGAAGTTCATTCTAGTTACGCAACACGTTTGAGCTTCCGCAAGAACCAATGAAGTTCATTCTAGTTACGCAACACATTTGAGCTTCTGCAAGAACCAATGAAGTTCATTCTAGTTACGCAACACGTTTGAGCTTCTGCAAGAACCAATGAAGTTCATTCTAGTTACGCAACTCGTTTGAGCTTCCGCAAGAACCAATGAGGTTCATTCTAGTTACGCAACTCGTTTGAGCTTCCGCAAGAACCAATGAAGTTCATTCTAGTTACGCAACACATTTGAGCTTCTGCAAGAACCAAAGTTCATTCTAGTTACGCAACACGTTTGAGCTTCCGCAAGAACCAATGAGGTTCATTCTAGTTACGCAACTCGTTTGAGCTTCCGCAAGAACCAATGAGGTTCATTCTAGTTACGCAACACATTTGAGCTTCCGCAAGAACCAATGAAGTTCATTCTAGTTACGCAACTCGTTTGAGCTTCCGCAAGAACCAATGAGGTGCATTCTAGTTACGCAACACATTTGAGCTTCCGCAAGAACCAATGAGGTTCATTCTAGTTACGCAACACATTTGAGCTTCCGCAAGAACCAATGAAGTTCATTCTAGTTACGCAACTCGTTTGAGCTTCCGCAAGAACGAATGAAGTTCATTCTAGTTACGCAACACATTTGAGCTTCCGCAAGAACCAATGAAGTTCATTCTAGTTACGCAACTCGTTTGAGCTTCCACAAGAACCAATGAAGTTCATTCTAGTTACGCAACACATTTGAGCTTCCGCAAGAACCAATGAAGTTCATTCTAGTTACGCAACTCGTTTGAGCTTCTGCAAGAACCAATGAAGTTCATTCTAGTTACGCAACACGTTTGAGCTTCTGCAAGAACCAATGAAGTTCATTCTAGTTACGCAACTCGTTTGAGCTTCTGCAAGAACCAATGAAGTTCATTCTAGTTACGCAACTCGTTTGAGCTTCCGCAAGAACCAATGAAGTTCATTCTAGTTACGCAACTCGTTTGAGCTTCTGCAAGAACCAATGAAGTTCATTCTAGTTACGCAACTCGTTTGAGCTTCTGCAAGAACCAATGAAGTTCATTCTAGTTACGCAACTCGTTTGAGCTTCTGCAAGAACCAATGAAGTTCATTCTAGTTACGCAACTCGTTTGAGCTTCCGCAAGAACCAATGAAGTTCATTCTAGTTACGCAACACGTTTGAGCTTCCGCAAGAACCAATGAAGTTCATTCTAGTTACGCAACAAGTTTGAGCTTCCACAAGAACCTATGAAGTTCATTCTAGTTACGCAACGCGTTTGAGCTTCCACAAGAACCAATGAAGTTCATTCTAGTTACGCAACAAGTTTGAGCTTCCACAAGAACCAATGAAGTTCATTCTAGTTACGCAACAAGTTTGAGCTTCCACAAGAACCAATGAGGTTCATTCTAGTTACGCAACACATTTGAGCTTCCGCAAGAACCAATGAAGTTCATTCTAGTTACGCAACACATTTGAGCTTCCGCAAGAACCAATGAAGTTCATTCTAGTTACGCAACAAGTTTGAGCTTCTGCAAGAACCAATGAAGTTCATTCTAGTTACGCAACACATTTGAGCTTCAGCAAGAACCAAAGAAGTTCATTCTAGTTACGCAACTCGTTTGAGCTTCCACAAGAACCAATGAAGTTCATTCTAGTTACGCAACAAGTTTGAGCTTCTGCAAGAACCAATGAAGTTCATTCTAGTTACGCAACACGTTTGAGCTTCAGCAAGAACCAAAGAAGTTCATTCTAGTTACGCAACTCGTTTGAGCTTCCACAAGAACCAATGAAGTTCATTCTAGTTACGCAACACGTTTGAGCTTCAGCAAGAACCAATGAGGTTCATTCTAGTTACGCAACACATTTGAGCTTCCGCAAGAACCAATGAAGTTCATTCTAGTTACGCAACACATTTGAGCTTCCGCAAGAACCAATGAAGTTCATTCTAGTTACGCAACAAGTTTGAGCTTCTGCAAGAACCAATGAAGTTCATTCTAGTTACGCAACACGTTTGAGCTTCAGCAAGAACCAAAGAAGTTCATTCTAGTTACGCAACTCGTTTGAGCTTCCACAAGAACCAATGAAGTTCATTCTAGTTACGCAACAAGTTTGAGCTTCTGCAAGAACCAATGAAGTTCATTCTAGTTACGCAACACGTTTGAGCTTCAGCAAGAACCAAAGAAGTTCATTCTAGTTACGCAACTCGTTTGAGCTTCCACAAGAACCAATGAAGTTCATTCTAGTTACGCAACACGTTTGAGCTTCAGCAAGAACCAATGAGGTTCATTCTAGTTACGCAACACATTTGAGCTTCCGCAAGAACCAATGAAGTTCATTCTAGTTACGCAACACATTTGAGCTTCCGCAAGAACCAATGAAGTTCATTCTAGTTACGCAACAAGTTTGAGCTTCTGCAAGAACCAATGAAGTTCATTCTAGTTACGCAACAAGTTTGAGCTTCAGCAAGAACCAATGAGGTTCATTCTAGTTACGCAACACATTTGAGCTTCCGCAAGAACCAATGAAGTTCATTCTAGTTACGCAACACATTTGAGCTTCCGCAAGAACCAATGAAGTTCATTCTAGTTACGCAACAAGTTTGAGCTTCTGCAAGAACCAATGAAGTTCATTCTAGTTACGCAACACGTTTGAGCTTCCGCAAGAACCAATGAAGTTCATTCTAGTTACGCAACTCGTTTGAGCTTCCGCAAGAACCAATGAAGTTCATTCTAGTTACGCAACACGTTTGAGCTTCCGCAAGAACCAATGAAGTTCATTCTAGTTACGCAACTCGTTTGAGCTTCCGCAAGAACCAATGAAGTTCATTCTAGTTACGCAACACGTTTGAGCTTCCGCAAGAACCAATGCAGTTCATTCTAGTTACGCAACACGTTTGAGCTTCTGCAAGAACCAATGAAGTTCATTCTAGTTACGCAACAAGTTTGAGCTTCCACAAGAACCAATGAGGTTCATTCTAGTTACGCAACAAGTTTGAGCTTCCACAAGAACCGATGAGGTTCATTCTAGTTACGCAACACGTTGGAGCTTCCACAAGAACCAATGAGGTTCATTCTAGTTAAGCAACACGTTTGAGCTTCCGCAAGAACCAATGAAGTTCATTCTAGTTACGCAACAAGTTTGAGCTTCAGCAAGAACCAATGAGGTTCATTCTAGTTAAGCAACACGTTTGAGCTTCCGCAAGAACCAATGAAGTTCATTCTAGTTACGCAACAAGTTTGAGCTTCCACAAGAACCAATGAAGTTCATTCTAGTTACGCAACACATTTGAGCTTCCGCAAGAACCAATGAAGTTCATTCTAGTTACGCAACACATTTGAGCTTCCGCAAGAACCAATGAAGTTCATTCTAGTTACGCAACACGTTTGAGCTTCCGCAAGAACCAATTCTGAGCAGGATGAAAATGTCATTTGTTTTTACAGTAGGAAGGCTGATGTATTTATTATTTTGCTGTTTGTCCAGGTATGGAAGATTCAGAGCGGTCAGTGTCTGCGGCGGTTTGAGCGCGCTCACAGTAAAGGCGTCACCTGCCTCAGCTTCAGTAAAGACAGCACTCAGATTCTCTCCGCGTCCTTCGACCAGACCATCAGGTGAGCGTCTGTTACCACTGTCCTCAGCTTTCACAAAAACCACAGCAAAATTAACTTGTGTTTGTTTCTAAATAGGATTCATGGGTTAAAATCAGGCAAGTCTTTGAAGGAGTTCAGAGGTCATACTTCATTTGTAAATGAAGCCACACTTACTCCTGACGGACACCACGTCATTAGCGCCTCATCTGATGGAACTGTGAAGGTAATGTTGTTGAAATTATTACCTATTTAGTCAAGTCTTTTCTCAAATCTCTCATGTAAAGATCTCATAAAATGTAAAGGTGAATATCAAACTTCTGGCTTTGTATTTCCTTTCTCCCAGATCTGGAACGTGAAGACCTCAGAATGCACCAGCACATTTAAGTCTCTAGGCACCTCTGCGGGAACAGACATCACTGTTAACAATGTCATCCAGCTCCCCAAAAACCCAGAGCATTTTGTTGTGTGTAACCGATCCAACACTGTTGTCATCATGAACATGCAAGGCCAGGTGAGGATGTCAAGACTCATGAATGCTAATGAAAGAGATGACAGAATTGAAATTATGTGTCCGTCTGTGCATTATGAATCTCTGAGAACTCTCCTTATGTTTTTTCCTGTTGCAGATTGTGAGGAGTTTCAGCTCTGGTAAGAGAGAGGGAGGTGATTTTGTGTGCTGTACTCTGTCTCCACGTGGCGAGTGGATCTACTGTGTCGGAGAGGACTTTGTGCTTTACTGTTTCAGCACAGTCACAGGCAAACTAGAGAGAACCTTGACCGTAAGCCCTCTTTCAGTCCATCTTTCTCCTCATTCATTCATAAAAAGAAAAAAAGTAATAATTAGTATTGTTTTAAAATATTTAAAAAAATCTTTTCCATCCCAAAAATTGATATAGTATAAAACATTTATTTTTAATATTTATTTCAAAAATATTTATGTAAAAAAAAAAAAATCACATTGAACATGCACAAAAGGATTTGTAGATGCTGATTATTTTATCTGTGTCTTGACAGGTTCATGAGAAGGATGTTATTGGCATTGCCCACCACCCACACCAGAATTTAATCTCCACATACAGTGAGGATGGGCTCCTCAAACTCTGGAAGCCATAACAACAGATGTGGCATCGAGATGCTGATCCTGATTAGATGGGGCGGGAGAATACAATTAGAATACGTTGCCTATTTTTAACCCTTTGTGTATATACCTGTTTTTTTAAGTGCAGTGGATAACTTTTTCATTTTTTTCTACAGTGTCAAATTTGGCTAATGGAAGCATCTGTAATTTATAGTAACAAGTTTTTTTGATCCAACAATAGATCTTTTTTATTTGTTTTTTCTTGTAATTGTTTTCTCTGTCCATTAAAAATCATTTGACTGCAAGTAGTTGTATCTGTTTACTGTTGAAAAGCTAGAGATGTAGATTGTTTTAAAAAAAATAGCCTAACCAATATTTGTGATTCTCAAGTGACATTAAAATTTGTAATCATAAAAATATTTTCATGTTGAAATACACAAAGACAGCAACTTAAATATTTGATATTATTAATCAAATTTGTTTAGTGTTTTTCTAAGTGCCATGAACGAAGGCCAGTATCATTGATTGCAATACTGAGAATTAGCAATTATAGCCATTCAACATTAGAGGAAAATTATAAACCAGGTCTTCAGATTCATGCAAAGTCAAACTGATCAAATTTATTTTAACCTGACAAAAGTAACATTGGTTAGTTAAGAATAGATTATGGGGCTTGATAAGACATTAAAAATAAGAGATTTGTATTAATGATAAAAAAAATAATTTGCACTGATTCTCATACTGAATATATGTCTAATACTCTATATACCAAAAATAAGACCAAATATAATTGATTGTAAACAATGAATAATTATATTAAATAACTACAGCTATCCAATCAAGCTCACAAGACAAAAAAACATTTTATAATCTTTAATTCATCCATAATATCCCATAAAACAATGCAAACATTTTATTTGAATAAAATACAATTAAAACAAAACAAAAAAAGGCCTAAAGACACATGCAAGCTATTTGAGAATGCTGAGTTTCCACTTGATGGTGTTTCTCATCTTGGGAGCAGTCAGGGCTTCTGCGTCTGAGGAGTGCAAAGGATAAGTGTAGATTAAAACAGATGACATGAATGAAACATCCTCACTGAAAGTACAGAGTTACTCTTTACCTTGCTGAGGCACAGCGGGTCTCTGCTGCTGAAATGATGCCGTAATGCTATTGGCTGTTGAGTTAGGACCCGTGAGCTGGAGAGAGAAGAAACATGATTCACAAGTGCAAAAAAAAGTACATTTTAGACCACAATTCTAAGGGTCAGAGAGAAATGAGACAAGTAACTTTGAACAACATAGTAATAAATAGATTAAAATATATATATGTTAAATGTAACATTCTCTGAGGGAAATCAGAATATTCCAATAATCTCAAGTTCCAAATAAAATAAAGTTCCAATAACCTCAAAAAATGTTGTATTCAAACAATTACACAACAAACAAATTCTGAGCTAAGCTGTTTAAAAAAAAATAAAAAAAAAAGCTGTTAAGGAGAGCCTGTGTGTGACTCACTGGAGTTTGGCCCTGCTGCAGGTTCTCACTCCAGATCTCTGGAAGGGCCGCCTCCATGAGCTGCAGCAGGACACTGTAGTCTCTCTGCAGGCTGCTGGCCGGACCGTCAAACTGGAAGAGCACCAGAGCTTTCAGCAGGCTGTGAACTTCCTCTGCAGGGTCAGACAACAACAATCATCAGTGTGAATCACATGGTCTACACACACAGAATACAGCTTAATAATGAAAATGATCTTAATCATGTCAATTCTCTACAGTTTTAAAGATACAACGAGTCAAACTATGCCATACTTAGCATTAAACTGTACCCAATACATTTGTTGATGCCTGATTTTACTTGAACAATTCACAATTCATTTACTTTACAAACTTTAGTGTGTAGTTTTTTTTTTTGTATGCATGCATGTATAACTATATATATGCATAAGTATTTCTTACAGTTGTTGACTTGCAGTTGTTTGTGCCAGATTTTACTTAAACCATACACACACACACACACACATACATATATATATATATATACATATATATATATATATATATATATATATATATATATATATATATATATATATATATATGCATGTATAATGTTTTTTTCTTCGGCTCACCTCTCATCTTATCAACAATGGTGATCATTTGAATAAGTGTGTTCAGGAGGGCGATGTCCTCAAATGGGCTTCCCTCCTTCAGACTGTGTTTCTTTCCCTCTGCTTTCCTACGATTCTTAGACGACCTCCTGCAGACAAATTTCAATCTCTGCATCAGACTTGGCTTGACATTTGAGTTGCTGATAGAGTTGCTGAAACATTTCCATCAGTGGTCTCAAACTCTATTGGAAGTTCCATGTAATCCTGAAGACCTTGATTAACTGGTTCAGGTTTCTTTAATTAGGTTTGGGCAGAGTTTGAGACCACTGATTTAAGTGAAGTGGTAGCAGTGATGTCACTCACGATGAAATGCGAGAGTTGCTGCGGGAGTATTTTGAGCCAAGATGGCTGCCGGTCAGGACGCTGCTGGCCTCAGAGTAGAGTTCAGCATCTGCACAGTCAGCACAATCCTCATCTGAAATAGAACAGGAAGAGACTGTCAGTGAGCAACAGGAAATAGTTTAAAACCAAGTGTACTGATAAATATTGCATGTGACTAAGGAATATTAAGCGTAGCGTTAGTTCTGGCAGGTCACCTTAGTCAAGCTCGCATCAGCTGATCCACGTCTACTTATAGAAATATGACGTCTATCACTTTATATAAGCTCCTTTATTCTGATTGTTCCAATCCAGTCTGACTCCTGACCTATAATGCTGCCTGAATCAAAATCATACACTGTTCGTTCGTTGGCCAGAGGAGAACCCCCCGACTGAGCCTGGGTTCTCCCAAGGTTTTTGGTTCCTTCCCACTGTCGCCTTTTTTCGCCTTTGTTGCCATTGGCTTTTGGCTTGCTTAGTTGGGGACATTAAATTTATCACGGTTTTCTCCAGAGCGGCTATATATATATATATAGGAGGGCGATAAAAAAGAACTATATGAAAATGACGATGAAAAATGAACTATAAATGTTCTATAAGAAAATGACAATGAAAAATGGGTGATGAAAGTGAACTATAACTTTAGTTCATTTATGAAATAAATGAACTAAATTAATAACTTTTTTACAACAAAATTAAACATCACTGAACTTACTTAAGCTGGACTGTGACGCTATTTTCTTGTGGAAACAAAATTTGTTGCATTTTCCTGTTATCTCTGTAAAGCTGCTTTGAAACCATCTGTATTGTAAAAAGTGCTATATAAATAAATGTGACTTGACTTGAGTATTATCAGCAGCTATCGCGTTTCTCAGGAGCTAATTACCCTCCTCCCTCCCCAGCTCCTCCTCTCGTGCAGTCAGAATTCGGCCTTCTGAGTGCCCTTTGAATCAGAATAAATTCTCGAATTATGTTGTACTTAAAATTTTGAATTAATACAGTCAATAAATTCATGTTGGTTCTGTTCTGTTTACCCTAAGGGGGGTTATTGCTGCTCTGAACCAGAACCATACCATCAGAACCAAACAGAACCATAACGCCAATCCAAACTATATGCTAATGGTCAATCGTATTTGATGATAGTGGTCTTGACAGAAACATCATCAAAATATATGTACACTAACATTACAGCCCTTCATTAAAATATTTGATGAGATCAAACATGTGAAATGGATATAATTAAAACTTCCTGTTTACCAAATAACTCAAGTCTGGCCTTGGCTTTAAGTTCTCGGACCACAGCAAGACGGTTTTTGTGGCGGATGAACAAAGTCTTCTGGGACTCCAGGAAGGACGTCTGACTACTGTGAGCTAAAGGCAAACCAAGTGTACAGTTAAGATGCAGCACAAAATATGATACAAAATAAACAGGTCAATGCCAAGACAAGTAAAATATGATGGTTTACCATCTAAAAGAGCAGACTTCAGATTTGTCTCAATGATGTCCTGTCTGTTGTACAAATAAATCTGAGAAGAGAAATAAAAAAAGAAATTAAGTTATGATACATAGAAACATAAGAGACTTTAAAACAAAAATGTATCGACCTTACTCTTCAACAGTAGTGTACGGTATATAATTCATATATCGTACACTACGGAGTATGGACAATAAGATTTTTTAAAAGTCTCTTAGTCTCACCAAGGATGCATTTATTTGATAAAAAAAAACAACAGCAAAAACAGTAATATTGTGAAATATTATTAAAATTTTAATTTGTTTGAATATGTTTTAAAATGTAATTTATTCCTGTGATCAAAGCTGAATTTTCAGCATCATTACTCCAGTCTTCAGTGTCACATGATCCAGTGTCATGATTCCATGAGAGCATTTATTTGAAATCTTTTGTAACATTATAAATGTCTTTAGTGATCAATTTAATGCATCCTTGCTGAATAACTTGTAGAATTATTAATTACTGACCCCAAACCTTTGAATGATAGAGCATATATGTAGTTCATTTATTATTTGAATGTATACAGTATGTTGCTAATTACAGCTATGTAGAATATCAAAGATTATTTATACAGTTTAGCAACAATGCTGCAATCAGAATCAAGTAATCCAGTACAACAATAATAAATGTTAGGCATATTATTATGCCTAATAACACATAAAAGAACAGGCTCACCAATCTCAGGGCTTCTTCCCATGCAGATCCCTGTATCAGAGCGGATATCGCCTCCTCACAGTCCTGACAACACACAGACATTAGCACAGCACAATCTTGGAGAGCAGAACTATGACGAATATGAAATATGCAGTGTACCTTAGCATACTGCTCCAAACACAGGGCGGCTTCTGTGTGCCTATTGGCCTCTAGAAGTTTCTCTGAAAACATCACACATACAAGATGGCTTACGGACATTCGTAATCTCAGTAGGAAACAGATACATAACAGAAAGGTCTTACCTGCCAGGTCTCTGGCGAGCAGTGCCAGCTGTTCGGATGGCAGCGGGATGTGTGTTGCCACGGCGAGGGCGTGCCTCCAGCTCGTACAGCTGACGAAGGCCTGCAGGGCACGGGCCGTCTCTCCACATCTCCAAAGCAGAAGTCCCGCCAGCTCCGCCTGCTGCTGCTCAACTAGATGCTCTGCATAGGCCACGCTCAGGGTCTGATGACATCACAGGGGTCGAGGGTCAAGATCATGTCAACATTGCTATTTTAAGTTAATTGATTAATGAAAGTCACAGGGCTTCTTTTCTCCTGTTTCTTTCTGACGATCTCAGATCTCTGTGTGCGAGTGACGTGTGTGTGTGTGTGTGTGTGTGTGTGTGTGTGTGTGTGTGTGTTTTAATGAAAGCAGCACGTGATTCAACTGACTTAGAACTACCTGTGTATTAAAGGGTTTCAATGCATACATTCCAGCCAATCAGAATAGAGTATTCAGACTAGTGTTGTCACGATACTGGAATTTCCAACTTTGATACGATACCTTAAAAAAATATCGATTTTCGAAACCACAGGGAAAACTGCCAGATATACCGCCATACAGATAATTTGTTATTTTCTCAGAATTTTTGGATAAGTTGGGTACTTTTGTTGTAATAGCTTACACACAGAACAGGGAGGCTTTATTTGAATCGTTGAACTACATTTACAAAAAAAAACTGGAAAAAAAAAAGTAAACAGTCAGTAATAACATAAGAGCAAATAAACAAATAGCAAACAATATCACAAATACATACAATAGAATAAAGAAACAAATGAAATAAACATAGCGTTTTTCAGTTGGGTCTAACTGTAGTATTCAGGTAAGAAATACTACAGAAATGAAGTAATCATAATGCTTACAATTAAAGTTACTGACTGTATTTACCTGAATACTTGGCAAGATGGGCATTTGACATAATTTTGTATGTATTTAAACGTTTAAGTGCAATAAGCCATGAAATATATATATATATATATTGGTGAGACAAACCTTGACTAACGGACTTCATGGAAAAATAAAATGTTCCAAATATAAAAATATGGACCATCTATAAAACTTGCCTTGTATTGCTCACTGTCTGAAGGATAGAGCTCAAGAGCATCACTGTACAGTTTCTGATCTTTCACCAAGTTTAACAACTCTGTGAAGTGTTCTTCATCTGGAAAACATGAGGTAGAACAGGAGAAATAAACATGGAGACAACATTGAATATTTGGTGTTAAATTCACTTGGGACATCCTACAAGGCCCTTACCACACTTGCTGAGGTGATGTAAGGCCTTCCTGTATCTCTTGAGGTGTTTATCGATGGTGTAGCGCTGGTAGTTTGGCTCCATGGTTTTCAGCATGTTCAGGAAGGGCAGGTACTCTTTAGGGTCCTACATGTTTGAGAAGAAGCCTATAAACCACTGCAAAACAGCGTCTACAACAGACGTGTGCCGAAACTAGATCAATCTCATCATCAAAAACGCTGGAAGTGCCTGTTGTGTTGCATCATTTTATAATATAAAATGTAATATAAAATTATATAATATGATACATTATAGGAATACAAATATGTATTTATATATTATTATTATTATTATATTATATATTATTTATTAATTAAATTGTACTAGTTCATTTTATAATATAAAATAATGCAATATAATACAAATATGAGAAATGGCTGCTTATATATGAAATGATTCATTTTATTCATTATGTTTACAGAATTGTATTTGTTCTTTTCTATTATATAAATATTATATGTGAAATGGCTTCTGATATATAATCTAAAACATACTATAGTAATACAAATATTTGAAATGGCTGCTTATATATGGAAAGGTAAACTATTCATTATGTGTAGTATCATAGACTATAATATAGTGAAATGATGAATTGTATTCATTATGTATTTACATAATTGAATTTGTTCTTATAATATAAAATAATGTAATGTAGTAATACAAATATTTGAAATGGCTGCTTATACGTGAAAAGGTGAATCTTATGCATTATGTATTTAAAGAATTGCATTTGTTCATTTTACAATATAATAAAAAAATATAACAAGATATAATATAATATATACTAAGAGTTGAGATATATCAGAGTGGGAATCTTCTGACTGACCTTCTGAGATTTTTCAGCCACCATGAGCACTAGGTCAAAATCGTAGGTGCCGAGGGAATGCTCATACAGCTCGTTTACATTGACGAGGAAGAGGAGATACTTCAGAGCTTCCTCTGCGCTCACGCTGTTGGAGTCGCTGGGGGGGTTCACTAGGCAAAAAAGCACACAGATGTAACCGACTCAAGCCCAGTAAACAAACATGTTTGATTATGTGTCTATTGAGGCTCACCTCGTAACTCATGGACCTTCTGTAGAGCGATTTCCAGTTCTGGTGTAGTTTTTCTCACGTGTGATGTAAGAATACATAAACAATATCTGTGTATAGATTAAAGCATGTCAGAGGAGGAAGAAAAGGGCTTGCCGTACACCGGCAATCTAAAAAAGCAAGTAGAAGGGCTATACTATACTTCCTGAAATTTATTTAAATATATGTATCATTTATAACAGAGGAACTGACTTCTGTGGATCGAGAGCCTCCATTGTGGACCGGAAGGCATCACAGATGATGTCCACCTTTTTTCCTGAAGCTGTACTGGAGGCTGAGCGTGAAGGACTCGGGTACATTGTTGTGGTGGTGTCTTCCTCTCTAAGAATGGCAAAATACTTAAATTAATAGATAAATCATGAAAACACCAACAGAGATTTAATCAATGCCTTTGCATTAAATACTTACTTAAGTTCAGTGAGGAACAGGTTGATGTGGTTGATGGAGTCAATCTGTTTCAGGAACATCTCAATGTTGTCAAGAAACACCTGTGAGAGGATTCATGGGATGGAGGTGGACGGCAGTGGTGTTATTCATTTAGTACTATTCTCTGAAAGGAAATGCAATCTATGGTGTAGAAGAATGCATTTAGATGTTACTGTTAAAGGAAATGAAATCAGAGTGAGGTCACTCACAGAGGGATTGTGGTCATAAATGAGGTTGAGGTTGATCCTCAGCTTCCTCATACTCTCGAAAGCATCTTTAAATCTGAGACTGAAACAAACACATTAAAATGATTCAAATCAATTCAAACCAGGTTCACTTTCTTTTATCTTTTTCATCTTAAGTTATTTTTTTAATAGAAAATAAAGAAATGTAGAATAAGAAATGTAAAATAAAATATATTTACATTTTAAAATACTAATATAATAAAAATTAAATACATTTTTCATTGTGGAAATACAATTTTTTTTTTTAAAAGATCAGTATGCCTTTTGTTTACGTAGCACTGTGTGAAGTTTTTGTAAATGTAAAATACCCATCAAGCCATTTTCTGAGCTGAGAAAGTACAAGAGCCCGATGATGGATGGTTTCCAGGTTCCCTCGTGGCATCTAAAAAGCAACAACGAAAAATATATATCGTCACCTTCCTAAAATAATTGTCCAAGTCATTTTTTCAGGTTTCTCAGAAAACACAAAAAACTGAAAAATAGCTTCTGAGGTTGAGTAGATTTTCATTCTTCCTGATGCAGCTGCCATCATGAGAAGCCTGTAAAATTGCTTAAGTCTCATTGTCTTTTCATTGACATTGACAGTCACACTCTTGACATAGGCCAATATACTACAGGGGTAGAATTGCATGATCTGTTCAACTGAGGATGTGGTCGATTTTACCAGAGGAAATGGCTTAGGCAATTATTTTAGGAAGGTGACGATATATAAACACACCACCAAATATTCTGAAATAAACAACCACAAATTCAGTACAAATATACTTTTTCTGGAGAAAATGTAAATGGTGCTTGCCTATGAAAAACACCACAATACCAGGATGCTGCTGCTTTTTAATTTTTCTTTATTCATTTATGAAGCCACATTGCCACAATAAACGTTATTGTTGCATATTGTATTGATATATTACAACGCTATTATATTTTGTGCAGGGAATTCGCTTAATTTGTTGTAAATAAAAAAGCCTGACAATATCACTGCTAAATACCTATGAATATTGTGGTATTCCACCATGTTTCTCACTGACATGCCCCCAACTCAAGAAAATCCCGAGCTTCCCACTCATATCTACGACTTATTTACGGCGTTTATGTGAGTTCAACTCGTAAATACAATCTTTTCAACATGACTTGAACACACCATATGTCATTCTGATGCTTGGATGTGGCTCAGATCCCAATTAAAACATTTTTCCTAGAAAGATAATTACTTAATCACTTTCTGTTCACCTGCAGTATGAGTCGGGTGTCCTGGGGAACCACAGAAACAATACGAGAGCCTCGTTCCACCTTTCTTACAGTCTCATCATTCTGATTGGCATCTGAGCTCAGAGCTGACTGCAGACCTATGCAGGGACACCAATAACATCATACATGTATATTTACATTTATATATACACCTATATTTAGATAAAACACTGATCAAAAGTTTTGGGGTCTAATTTAATGCTTTTATTCATCAAAGACGCATTAAATTGATCAAAAGTGACAGTAAAGACATCTATAATGCTACCAAACATTTATATTTTTAAATGATTCTCAAGCAGCATATCAGCATATTAGAATGATTTCTGAAGGATCATGTGACACTGAAGACTTTAGTAATGATGCTAAAAAATTGATCACAGGAATAAATCACATTTTACAATAAAAAACAAACAAACAAATTTTTTTTTTTTAAACTGTAATACTATTTCCCAATATTACTGTTTTACTGATTTTTTGATCAAATAAATGCAGCCTTGGTGAGCATAAGAGACCTCTTTCAAAACAACACATCTTTCCAACCCCAAACTTTGAACAGTAGTGTATATTTATATGAAATATATTTTTAATGTCTTCGATGCGTTCACATGTACCTTTAACAGAGAGCGTGCTGATGTTGAGACAGTGGCACATATGAGAGTGTGTGGTGAGCAAGAGGAAGTCATCATAAACTACAAATGAAGATATATTGGAAGCCACCTGTGGAAGAGAAACTCTAATGAGCATAACAGCCAAGATTTTGTCACTAACACAACAAATGTAATGTAATTTATATCCTTGTTCTCATTTTTGGGGTCCTCACACCTACCAGTGAGTCACCGATATAGAGCTGTGATCTCTCAGTGAGGCCTATCAAGTATTCCTATTAAAAGACAAATTCATATGAAGCATTTATTGTAATTTAAGGGCAAAGCATGACCGAATACTCAGTTCTGTCTGGAGAATATATATTTACTTCTCCGCTGAGGGAACACAGTGCCGTCTGAACACAAGGCCGGGGGAAGTTGATGGTATTGCCAGTTGAATCCTTCCATTCTGTTAGACTGAGCTCTGAAGAGTCTGTTTAGAATATTCTAGCATTAATATCCTTTATATATGTCATTATTCATTTTTAGATTGCATACATAAAAAAATAAAAAAAATTACGATTAATGAACTGACTGACCCATAAGAAGTTTCCGGATCTGTCCATCTTCAAGTTGCAGGGCCACAGTGCCATTTCTGAGGCTGTGGCACAAGCTGATCACATGACCATCCACAGGAACGTCTGACCTGAGAAATAACCAACACCAAGATTGTAAGAAAAAGAGACACTGGCAAAAGTGCAGAGTTTAAAAAATTCACAAGTTTGAACAATTCTCAGCCCCTGAGCTCATGTCTACGCTCGTTAAATCAGTCTGTCTTTGTGTGAGCTACACTAAATACAAATGTGAACAAGACCGGAGGAGTTCATTATTTTAGCGGCAGTACCTGATCTCCAGTGTGTCCTTGGGGTCCTGGCTGTCTGATGGGGTCAGTTTCAGCAGGCGTGTCAAGCACACTCCGTGGGCCACAGCCAAAAACAAATCTTCACTCAACCACAGCAGCAAGCGCAGCGTTAGAGGTTCCCCATGATCCACGGCGACCCTGCACACACATCTGCATCAGCACACCGAATACAGGCTGCATGTCATAGTCACACAGTAGTGCTCAATCAATCTGCTTGCCTGACTGAGAAAAGACTTAAAACTCTACACAAGCACATGTCTCTGAGAAAACAGTGAAAAAGACATTTAATATATTTGTTTTTTTGCTCTGAAAGGTTATTTCACATAAATTGGTCAAAAATGTTTTTATTAGAGCTGCATTAAAATATACATTAAATGCAATATATTTTGCACCACCATTCAAAAGTTTGTCATCAAAACAATTTTTTAAAGAAAAAAATTATTTTATTCAACAAAGAATGCATTAAATTGATAAAACGTGACAGTTCTTTTGAACTTTCTATTCATTAAAGAATTTTTTTCACAAAAACATTAAGCAGGGAAAGTTTTTTTTTAACACTGATAATAATAATAAATGTTTCTTCAGCAGCAAATCAGCATATAAGAATGATTTTTGAAGGATCATGTGACACTGAAGACTGGAGTAATGATGCTGAAAATTCAGCTTTGCATCACTAAATTACATTGTAAAATGTATTAAAATAGAAATTATTATATATTTTAAATTGTATGTTTTTTAATCAAATAAAGGCAGCTTTGTTGAGCATAAGAGACATTCAAAACCTTTTTTTTTTTTATCTTACCGACCCCAAACTTTTACAGCTACATAGAAATCAAAGACAATCAAAAAATATTCCTTATTCAGTGGCATCTTCTTGTTAAATAAAGATTGGAGAAACTCAAAATCATCATGTACCTGTATTTCTTTCTTAAGACTAATGGTGCTGAGATGACTTTAAAGCCAAGAACCCTGGGTGCACCTCCATTTTCAACTCCACCACCTGAATACAGGAAACACAAGTGAATAAATCCTACATAACATGATATTGACGTTTTAAATTCTGATAAAAGTTTCAAATTCGAGTGTGACTCACCTTCCCCGTATACATAAATATGCCCATCGGCTGTGAGAGCTGCGAGCTCATTGGTCCTCTGGGCTTGAGAATGGAAGGTGACCAAGTTGACAGGAACAGGAAGTTGAAGTTCAAACGCACACATAGGTGGAGGGATCACACACTGGCGGAATGTTGTCACCAGAATTTTATCTGCAAAACACATGTTAGTTAAACACTGAAACCATTCACTTCAATCATCAATTGATAAAATGCCTTATTTACAACACAAATGAGAAATAGTGCATTGTTTACAACATTTCAGAGATTCGTCAATTAGTTTGTCAAATTAGGACAATGGCCACGCCTACCTCCATCAATCACTGCCACATTGGCGTTGTCATGGGAATCATTGCCATGGCTGCGCTGAGTGCTCCAGCCCCAGTCGTAGGTGTAGCTGGCCCGTCCTCGAGTCAGGAGGTGGAGACGCAAGGGCTTCTCCGGATCCCAACACACACACGCCGGAGCCCTGAGGGGCTCATTGCCGAAATGCAAACTCTGCTTCAGATACCAGTGATAATTCCCAACAGTCCACAGTTGAACTGTGAAAGAAATAGGTCAGAGGTTTAAAACAAAAGCCCTAACCTTGATAATGAGTATCATCACCAGGACTTTTTGGGGGGAGAGGGGGGTTTAGGTACGGGATGGGAGAATGTAAGTCTGATTTTCCTGATGAAAAAAATTGCGATTTAAAAAATAAATAAAATTCCAGGTATGCTGTGCTTGTTTTTTAGGGCTGCACAATTTGGCCAAAATCTTGTGATTATATCTCAATATAATAAAGAAACAATACAATAATATAAAATTAATAATAATTATTATTATTATTGAATATATAAAAATAGTAAAAAAAAAAAAAAGAAAAAAAGAAATATAATATTAAAAAAACACTATAATATGTTATTGTAAAATAAAAAAACGGTATTTAAAAATAATAATTTTATATTACGTTACAAAACCAATAGTTATGGACATCTGACTCTTGTTAATAAGCTCTTATTACAAGTATGGGAAGATTGGTTGGAACATGTTTTCCCAAATGCATGTAAAAGTGACTCAAAAGTGATGATGTGAGAATGAAAACACTGGCGGATAATGAGCAACATGAAAAAACAGCACATATATTTATTTAATTATATCGGTCTTTGTGATTTGATAATTGCACGAAGCCATTTTGCGATTTCGGTTTTATTTTGATTAATCATGCAGCCCTAATCAGCACCACTGATTATTACTCACCCCATCACTGAATATGCAAAGCAGTTTGATTTGCATCTTACTGTATGTGTTGGGATGGCTGATCTCTCCAGGCTTCAAGTCTTCCATCCAAACCCCTAGTACAGTAGAGTCACTGTTCCACAGCAGCTCCTTCACCTGAAAAACACAGACCATTTTTAGATTTATTCCCCATGATTTATAGCTTGAATCTTTTTTTTTTTTAAATCATATAGAGAGGAGTTTAGCGTTGTCAAAAGTACCGACTTCAGTGGCCAATCAGAGACATATATGTTGAGCGTGTGAACACAATGGCCAATCAGAGGTGTTTAAGAATCCGAAACAACACTCAAATGCAACGTTCAAATGCTAGAGGGAAAAACTTAGTACCGAAGTCGGGAGTAGAGGAGTTAATATCTACCTTGACCTGGTCCTTTCCAAAAGGCAGTGTAAAATCTCCATGCATCAGTCCGTTCTTTTCCATAAACACCACACTGTGTTTGTTAGGGTGTCGCTGTGTGGAAGCGATCAGGCTGCCAGAGGGTCTACAAGAAAAATATACTTCAATATTAACAGCATAATGATAAGGCAGAGAGAAACAGAAATGACGGGTGAAAGGGCATAATTTCACTTTCTGTAAATAGTTTGAAAAGTTAAAAGACGTTCAGGATGCCTTACTTCCAGCAGAGAGGGTGTTCCAGACCGTTAACGACCTCGCTGGTGGCCTGCAGGACACATTCTCGGTTCCAGATACGAACCTTTCGAGCACCTGAAACAAAAATGCAGCTATATTTTAACAGTCACAAACTTTTTTATGCAAAAACAACCGTACAAAGGGAAATTCTCACCAGCCTTGGGACAAACAGCACTGACGGCAAAGAACTGCCCATCGCCTCGCCAAGTGACCCTTGGCTTCCTGTCGTCCCACGGCAGGGCAGGCTGCACTTCCTGTGAAAGTGGATCAGAACTAGGTGAGAAGAAGGATCATATTCAAACCAGGTTGAAATGCCAATGATCTCCTGGTGATCCTCAGCTCGGTATCATACTTGCTGGCTGCAGTGGGTTGGTTTGGTAAAGTAGAACAATACTAAACAGAACAAAAACTTACTGCTGCTTTCCGTTGGGCGGCCTGCTTGCCCTCAGAGCCATGAAACTGAGTCTCCTTCTTCCCCCAACCAACTGTGATGAACTTATCTGATGCACAGAAGCAAAATAACCAATCAGGCACTATATCAGCTCATATGCAGTGAACACAAGTCACCTGCATGAAAGCATGATATTCATGGTTGGGAATCAAAAATCAATTCCAATTCTAGAATTGGATACTTAAGGTCAGGAATTGGATACTTGTTATAAAATTAAAATTATTGAAAATTATTGATTCCTTTGTGTGCATTTAAATGACTTGAAACCATGTTTGAAACCATCTTTGGATGTTTTCATCCAAAACGCACACAAAAAAAGTCATTTTAATGTGCAAGAACATCACACGCTGTTTTCACATCCAAAATCGATAAGAAGAATCGGAATTGGGATTGTTAACATTTAAACGATAACCCAATCCTAATGACACTGAGTGTTAAATGAAAACTTTTATTAGCTATACCTTCGCCAAAGTCATCCTGATTGATTGCAACCTCCGTTATTGGCTCAAAGTCCTTGGTCATCATGATAATGGTCTCTTGACCTGATATGCCATATAAGACACAAATGGACACAATGCAAAATTCATTATTATGCACTTCTAAACAGAACTAATTGAGTTACACGGACATTTTATGAGAGGTAGGGTTATTATAGTTAACTAAAACCATAGTTAACATTGTTAGAGTATTTCAATGATTCTAAAATAACATTGCTAGAGATACAGACCTGTGGTCAGAGTCACCAACTCCTGGTCTGGGCTCCAAGTCATACCGGTTAGACCACTGTCCACACTGCCAACACACTCCAACTGTGAGAGAGAAATTATTAAAGCACACATGTTTTATAAAATCTTTTTTTAATGTAAGAGCATTAAAGGAGAACTCCGGGCAATTTTAACATTGATCTCATTTTTTTGTACATTGGGAGTGCTGTCAATACAGAGAACAACGACAAAAATCGGTGTTGCCTACACCGTGTTATCCTCTTTTTAAAATTTGCACCCTGTTGACTTCAATGGGGCAAGTTTTAAACCTGCTTTTAGCCTCTTAACATCCTTGATGTGTCATTACAAGTGCACAGCCATGTGAGTGATTCCTTCAGAGTGAACACGAGTGAATCTGACTGCAGTAGATGTGAAAGATATGAATAAAAATGATGTTTATTCAGCCAGCGCACATACCTGTGTTTACATCCTGTTTTCGGTCAAAGTCCAAAGTAGTTGATTGTCGAGTTCACGCGCGTGATTATAGGTACTAAACCAATGCGCGTGAACTCGACAATCGACTACTTTGGACTTGTAAATACAGGTATGAGCGCTGGCTGAAATAACATCATTTTTATCCATATCTTTCACATCTACTGCAGTCAGATTCACCCATGTTCACTCTGAAGGAATCACTCACATGACCTGTGCACTTGTAATGACACATCAAGGTTGTTAAGAGGCTAAAAGCAGGTTTAAAACTTGCCCCATTGAAGTCAACAGGGTGCAAATTTTAAAAAGAGGATAACACGGTGTAGGCAACACCGATTTTTGTCGTTGTTCTCTGTATTGACAGCACTCAAAAAAATGAGCTCAATGTTAAAATTGACCGGAGTTCTCCTTTAAGATCAAATGAATGATCACCTGACTGGTGTTGAGGTTGCAGAGAATGACATCACCACTGGCAGTGGCCACACACACTGACTCCTGATCTGGCAAATCCTGTATTGCCACCACAAGCCCACTACCATCCTCTGGGAGATAGTCATCTGTCGTCAGTGAAACCTCTTTATAAACCTATGAAAGCACATTATACAGCAAGATTAATGTATAGCTATTTGGTACTAGACACTAAGTCAGTCAGTCTCTCAATCTTCTGGGGTTTGAATCTAGAAATACCTCTCCGGTCCGTGGGTCGTACTCTGTGATGGCAAGTTCGGAGGCCACCAGCACTGTTCCATCCTCACTTCTGATGGTGAAACACTGCGGAGATCCCGGGATAGGAAGATCCACACATCTGAAGCGCTGCAGCAGGCTGAGGTTTCTCATTTTGGATGGATGCTTTCAACAAGATGAGATCTGAAACAGTAGTTTATTTTTTTGTATTACTGATTGATTTAATTTGATAACATGAAATGTTCTCACATGACATAGTGGAAAAGGCACTGCATGCATCCACATCAACTTCATGACGCGCATCCTGGGATGCTTTTAAAACACATTCCTATTTATGCTAGAGATTTGTTGGTCACTTCCATTTACTAACCAAATAAAGTCTGTCCAAACTTTTGACTGGTAGTGTATACCATACTATATTCATGTTACAAGGTAACTCGAGACATGGTATATGTCTAAAAAAAACACGTTATTGTCATGGTGCAAATACAATATATGGTTGTATCATAATTTCTCAATGCAGTGTCACTAAATTGGATAAAATAGATATGTTTAAATAGACAACAGGCTCTTATTTATCCAATAAATAACTGATTTCAATTTGAGAATCATTTATAGGACTATAAAATGTAAAGTAAACGTCTGTCTTTATTATGGCACACAATCAAGTCAGCGTATGTCGAAAAGAAGTTACGCTTACCTTGTTGTATTATCTATTCTTTCTATATGAGGTAAATTAACATTTGTAGAATATCAATTCACAACACACGCACGTTGTTGTCAGTGCAGTTTCTGACATCGTAGAAAAAGTGTCGCTGTGCGGTGACATGAACAGATGCGCGCACTAGCGGCGTGGAGGAAACAGTGTCAGATGTCAGATCAATTTCCATGAATCGGTTCTTTTGAACTGTGCTCTTCAAAGAATCGTTTAAAAAAACAATCCAGCGATTCGATTTAGTGTAATAAAATAAGGGTGCAATTTCATGACTCCTACGTCAGTTTGTTGAAGCCATGATTAATCTTTGAAATGTAATGTAAAGTTGCCATTTACATTATTAAACAATATTAAAATTCATTTATTTATTTTGGCTGCAAACGCATTGCATCATGTGAGTGTTTGTGAATAAATATTGATAAAACTGTCATTCATTCAAGGCGTAGATATAAATGCTCTTACGATGAGCTCACTTATTGGTTGATTAATTGGATATTATTTACTAATTGTACATGATTGAAAAGGCGGTTTTGTGAACCGGTTCAACTGATTCATTAAAAATATGAAAAGATCCGAACAAACCGATTCGTTTACGAGTCGGACGGACATTGGGAGTAAAATTATATATAGTATTTTATGAACAAAACAAACGACATTGTATTTAAAGTGTTACATCGGTCATTCTCCTGTATATAATTATATGGCTTAGGCCTAATCAAAATAACCCTGACTATTAATAGTAATTACAACAGTTTAAAAGTCTGAAACTAGCTTGAAAGGAGCGCTTCGAATCAGTGTATGAAGGCGATGCCTATTGCCTCACGACACGCCTGCCTAACGTCCGCAATACGACCCACATTTACATCATTCTGATGTGTGACATTTCCTGATTTCCTTCATGCTGGGAGACAGGGACTCTCTTCGAGAAATATGAATCATTCACGAAGGAAGTGTTGCAGTGTGCGAGTTGTTTATAGTGCCATATAGACGCGCCCTGGACAAACACATGGACTAAAGAACCTTTAAGCTTTTTAAAGACAAGGTATGTGATTATTATTAAATGTTGGGTTATGTTAGTGTGTGTTTTGTTTCAGTTTATTTATTCCAAATGACAGCGCGAACCATGCGCGCGTGTAACTAAGTTACTTAAGGTGTTGACTAAGATAAGACTGGGTTACCATTTTTATGTATTGTTTCATTAATAACATTAACATACATTGTATAATGTTTAACAGTCTATTAATGTACATTAAAATTATTTGAAATGTCATGCAGCTTGCAATTTGAACCTATATTTTCTATATGAATGTATGGTTTAATGATATGAAGCATAATGTTTGTTAATAAATTATTAATACAGTTTACTTTAAATAATTACCTAGAGTTGTATATAAATGCTGGTAATATTTAATTGTGAAATCTGTTTAGGTTGAAACTGAAATGAGTTAGCCTAGCATATTGTGCAATTCGTTTGAAAATGGTATTTTGTATGACGATTAATTCTCCTTGCTTTTTAAAAATGTATTATTATTTCGAAGTAGGATAAGATGGGGTAAGATGTCCCAAGATGACCTCCTCGCATTAATATTTTCCCTTGACCATAGCCTACATAGAAAAATTTGTAAGATTTTCTCAGTCTAAACAGTTTTACGGTTAATTGCTCAAAAAAAAAAATCTGTGCATCTGTGACATTGCATTATGTTGAATATCAACGTTTTTTGTGTCTATGTATTAGCCTAATAGGGATGAACACATTCATGTTTTTAGATTTATGGAGAAACATATTGTTTTTATTTTGAAGTAAGAAGATTTTGTAATTAATGGGGTTGTTATTAATAAATTCCATGCTTGTGTACATGAAATTAATTAAAACTTATAGACTATAGACTAAGGTAAGTGAATTAACTTCAATTTGTGTTGCTATTATGACATCTTCAATGATAATGTTGGCAATTAAACATAGGCTATGCATATGTGAAAAACTCTTTATATATATATATATATATATATAATATATATATATATATATATATATATATATATAAGTATATATTAATACGAATCTATAAATGACAACAGTGGGGTAAGATATAATAATAATAATAATAAAATAATAATTTTACATTTTGTGCTATTAGTACTAAATTAGCACGTTTCTATTTATTTCCCTTAATAAAATATAGGCTGATATATTAACATCCAGCACATGCTAAACTTCTAAATATGTTTAATTTAATAGTAAATGCACTTAATGCACATTGTTCCTAAGCGGACATCTTACTCTTTAGGGGTAGGCAAGTTCGGCCCTAGAGAGCCGCTGTCTTGCAGAGACACACCTGAACAAGTCGAACAATGTCTTCTTCAGGATCACTAAGGCTCTCTAGGACCAAACTTGCCTACCCCTGGTTTAGTGTATTAAAATAGTATGCATATATTTTACCGAAGCTCTATTTGATCATATTCTTCTGGTGTGGCTATGCTGATGGACATAATTGAATTACTTGGACAACATTTTGTCTGATGTCACTGATTCTCTTTGTTGAGATAAGCAGATGGAGAGCAAGGAAAGCTCCAGCACTCTACCTCCACCACCAGACATGTACGTATCTCCTGTGGATGAGTGTGTCAGAACCAGAACTGAGGAGAACCAACAGCAGAGTTTGGGTTGGTCAGATGGGGCACAGGCTAAAGAGGACACCAATATCCATGCTGCTCAGCCTGATGGGACCTCTGCCACCTTCAGGGCACCCGTTCAGTCCGGCAGTAAACTATGTGGCTACCTCAACAAGCAGGGTGGACCTCTCAAAACCTGGAAGTCCCGCTGGTTTGCCTACGAGGAGAAGAGCTGTCAGCTGTTTTACTACCGCATGGCACAGGATATCAATCCTCTGGGTAAGGCGGATCTGTCTCGGGCCACGTTCAGTTACCCGTTGCAGGGAGAGGAGGGAACCTTTCATATACAGACACCAGAGCGCACTTTCATTCTCAAGGTAATGTTATCACATGGTTTGGTTTGAAATAACAGGCTTCCATAAACTGTGATTTTTTTTTTTAAGCAAAAAAAGGGGGATGAGCTGCTTGGGATGGGATGGTAATTGAGACCAAATCAATGAGAAGAACATGGCAACTAAACAGGGGGGAAAATAATATGAAATTGGAGGGAATATGTGGTTGTGAAAATAATGAATAAATGTCAATGCCTTTCATTTGTTCTATCTTCTGTTAAATATGAAATGTTATTAGGTTAAGGACCTGGGAATATTCATAAAACATCTATTGGACTAAAATGAAAGAAAACAAACAAAAGTGAAACCATTGTCTAATGACAGTTCATGATTTAAAACATTGGAGATTCTAAAGGTCAGTTGCTGTTCAAATAACAAGCTTCAGGCATACAAATGAGGGATGAATATAAAGCCTTACTTATTATTATTTTTCTTCTTTCTTTCTGTTTCTATCTTTTTTTCTTGTCTCCAAAAAGCTTGTTGTTATCAGTAGAGTCAGACAGTCCTTACACATCACATTCTTGAGTATCAATCGTGCTGAAACTACGTCAGAGAGAAAAGGCTGCTTGCTGTACATATCTTGATAAAGTGTGTTCTTCTGAACAGAATTTTATCTTTTAAATGTTTAAAGGAACACGCCGACTTTTTCGGACTTTAGCTTATTCACCGTATCCCCCAGAGTTAGATAAGTCCATACATACCCTTCTCATCTCCGTGCGTGCCGTAACTCTGTCTGACGCACCCACCGCTAGCCTAGCTTAGCACAAAGACTGGAGGTAAACGGCTCCAGCTAGCATACTGCTCCCAATAAGTGACAAAATAATGCCAACATTTTCCTATTTACATGTTGTGATTTGTATAGTCACAGCGTGTACAAATAACAAGGTCACATGATGAGACACAGCCATCGTCTAACCGTATACATACTAGGAACTATATTCTCAGAAGGCGAAGCACTGCTACTTGGGCGGACTGATCCTTTAAAATATGGCCTGCCGGAATATTAAATAATGTGGTACTTCCATAAAGGGTCTCTCCTCCTCATTTGATTATTTAACATTGGGGTTAAGTGTGGAGGAATAACGGATGAGCATCTTGAGTAAGACAACAATGCTTTAGAAAACTTCCTCTAAACAGTGACCGGTTGCATAAACACAGCCATTATGTTTTATGTCAGTGTCTTAAGTTCTAGTGTGAGCCACTAGCAGTTAGTCTTGGTTTTCGGTATCAAATTAGGCTAATCTACGTTTAACTGATTTTAAAAAGCTATGAACAGTCTTAAAGAAAACTTGTAATTTGTAAAGACTAGTCTTAGAGGGTTATGCAACCGGCCCAAACGGTGTGTCTTCAAACATCATTCTGTTTTCAGGCAGCTAACAGGGATACCCAGATGTACTGGTTGCAACAGCTGCAGTTGAAACGTGCCCTTTTCAGGGAGCAGCATGTTGAACATCAGTCCATGCCAAGACCAGACAACCTAACTGTGGAAAGCACTCCATCAGCAAACTGCCCTGGTAAGAGGAAGACAATACGAAACCTAGCATTCCTCATTTATTTTAAAAAAGTTACATTTAAATAGTTACTGCACCTTGGAAATTACACTGTTTATGAAATATGATCTGAGGGGGAATTTACTTAGTTTTTCAAAGGAAAGTCTAGTTTGGCCAGTCATGTGATACTAAGTTAATAGAAAGTGAAAGATCAGCCCAGTCAGAACAGAATGCTTGGAATCTGTGCATCAAAATAATGTTTTTTTTATTGACAGAGGAGTTTCTTCACCTTCAAACTATTATAAATCCTTCAGTCAGATGATAATCTGAGTCTATTATATGTTACTAAATGCTACCTACATTTGGTGTTCAAGATAACATCCCAATTGTTTCTATACAATGTTACTAAACCATAGGCTCTGAGCATGAGCACAGTCCAGAGACAGAGAAAGGAAACGCCAAGTATAGAGGGAGGAAAGCACAAGATTAGCGCAAGGGGAGCAGCTGAGAGCGACCAATCAGATAGCACGTTACTCAGCTGGTTGCATTGTTTTAGTTTAGTCATCATTAGCCCAAGGGGCTTATTTGTAGAATGCTAACCAGGACTCATACAGTCTGCAATTATGTTTGTGCATGTCAGCTATGTCTATCAGATCTACTCATTCTGTTATCTGTCACAGCAGGAGGGTGCGACAGGAAAGAAAATGTTAATCATCTGCAAGTTTTAAACGTTTAGTAATTCTGGAAAATGGTGGGATGGATGTTGATATCCATCTTATTCCCTATGTCGCAGGACAGCTATGCAACTTACTCTGGTTTGCACTGCAGTGAATATCAGGGCTGCATGGCACTTAGCTAACAATCTGGGGTTTGAAGTGAACTGAACACAAAATGAATGCTGAGCTCAGTTTCCATGTGCACTTAACCTAAGAGGAGACACTTAAATGACTGAGCAAAAAGCCATTATCCACTCTCATCTGTGAGAGAAACCTTTTCAATTTCTATGCTTTCACAGATCAGTAATTCATGACACAAATATAGAAGTATATATACTTATTATAAAGTATTACCAGAAACGTTAGTACATCTTGAGTTACAAAAATATAGAGCTGTGTGAAAACCCCTGTGACAAACTTTTGCACATGCAAATTAGCTTTTTGGCATATTTGCTGGAGTGTTGTTATTTTTAACTGAAACGATTTCATTAGCATTTATTGAAATAAGGCAGAAATAGAATAAAATGTAAATTAATATATAAAATATAAAGAATAAATCAAAGAAAATATAAAGAAAAATAATTAATAAATTAATATGTAAATATTAATATATAAAATAATGAAATAATAAATGACAGAAGCACATAACAAAATATACTAAAGTTACAATTAAAATGAAAATGAAAGTATAAAAATAAAAGTTAACTCCTATGTACTAACATTTAAATTAATCAAAAAATATGTTATATGTTATAGTCTGACATTTAATTTAAACAGATTTATGAGGCACAGAAAACTTTTGGGATTTACAGTAGAAGTGTGGCAGCAGTAATTTGATAGAAAATTGCGTGTTACTGCTACAGTATATGACTTATTAATATTGCAAATTGCTCTCTTCTCTTCTTATCCCCATCTCTTCTAATTTACAATGCTTAAATGCATCATTTCCAGGAATACAAGTAGGGTTGGGCTTGTCATTGCGATAAAAGCACTTTCATTCCTTTTACACAGACACCCCCTTCCAACCTCAAGCTCTGAAATCCAGGCATTAGGAAACAGCTGTGGGATCAGAGTCAAATGCAGGAAATGAGGAATTGTATGTCTGAGCAGCTGAATCAGTAGAAAATCCAAAATATTGCACCACCAGCCAAATATAACCTAAAAGTATTCTCAGAGACTAAAATAATATTTGTTTATTTCACTCTGTGCTAGCTATGGTTAGCATATGGATCTTTTAAACAGCACTTCTTTTATTATTAGGAATTTCAGGCATGCTGAGACATGTACCTCACCCTGCGTTAAACGCACAACAATGTGTGGTTGCGTCATTAGAAAAGAACTAGGTGGAGCAAGAAAGAGCAGAACATCACAGTTTCCATAAAGATATTAAAGGAACATGCCGACTTTTGGGGAGATTAGCTTATTCACTGTATCCCCCAGATTTAGATAAGACCATACATACCATTTTCATCTCTGTGCGTGCCGTAACTCTGTCTGACGCACCCACCGCTAGCCTAGCTTAGCACAAAGACTGGAGGTAAATGGCTCCAGCTAGCATACTACTCCCAATAAGTGACAAAATAACGCCAACATTTTCCTATTTATCTTATCTAACTCTGGGGGATACGGTGAATAAGCTAAAGTCCCCAAAAGTCGGCGTGTTCCTTTAAGCAGCACAACTATTTTCAACAGTTGGTAATAACAAGAAATGTTTTAAGCAGCAAATCAGCATATTAGAATGATTTCTGAAGGATCATGTGGCACTGAAGACTGGAGTAATGATGCTGAAAATTCAGTTTTGCATAACAGAAATAAATTACATTTTCAAATAATTTAAATAGGAAACAATTGTTTTAAATTGTAATAATATTTCACAAAATTACTGTTTTTGATCAAATAAATGCAGCATGAGACTTCTTTCGAAAAAAATTATAATAATTTCTTACAAAACTAATAAGAAACAAGTTTCATTATCTGAAAGCATCTTGTTATACTGGACTATCAGATGTATTTAACACAATGGGTTTGTTGAACATACTTTCTACTTTCTTTTACACAGCTAACTTCTTGCCCATGGTGAAGACTCCTTCTGGCCTGGTGGGTGAAGAAGCTGCCAGTCTGCCCGCACCAGGATTAAACAACCCCCTCAATATGTCAATCAAACATCCGCTAATTGAGCTGCAGTGAGTACATGTACTTATTATGTTTTCTCTGTCTGTTCTAAAAAATTCACAAATTGGACACTGGCATCATGGCATATTTTTAGGGTAAAATGAAAAGTACATCACACTGAAAATCTGCGTCAGCATCTTCCAAGAAAACGGTGTTATCTAAATTTCTCAAGAATTATTATTTTAGGGAAGTTATCATTACTCTGTCACACACACATACACTTCCTGACATTTTATATGTATGAGAGTGGACAGTAACAAAGTACATTTACTTGAGTACTACTTAAGTACACTTTTTGAGTATCTGTACTTTACTTGAGGATTATTTTTTCTGGAAACTTTTTACTTTAACTTCACTACATTTGAAAGACAAATATCGTACTTTTTACTCCACTACAATTCTGTCAAGGTCCTTGAGTAGAAAGTAGTAACGTCAGTCAGGGGATGATTTTGGTTGTGGGAGTTGCGTTTTGGTTGGAAATGAATGTCGGGTTGACGTCAGAACCTGATTTTCATTTTCAGCGTTGGGTTTTGTCATTGTTTTGGACTAGCTTTATAGATAACAGTAAGGCTAACATATTCATTCTAAAAGCCAAAAAACTTTAAATTGGGGACTTTTTGAGGGAACAGCCATTTGGGTGTCCGAAACCATTGTGGACTTTATTGAGTGCACTTATTCAATCTCATATTCAATCCCACTACTGGAACTGTGTTCTAGAAATACATATGATATTGATATGAGGGTAGGTATGCAGGCATAGATTCAGAGGCATAAGGTACTGTAAGTATTACATACAACAGTGCAACAATAATAAAACAATGCATTGACATTTACTTTTATATACTTTTGATACTTAAGTACTTTTATAAACAAGCACTTCTGCACTTTTACTTAAGTAAAAATCGGTCTTTACAACTTTTACTTGTAACGGAGTAATATTTGACCAATAGTATCTGTACTTTCCCTCAATTAAGGAAGTTGTGTGCTTTGTCCACCTCTGCTTTTTTGGTGGCTGAATTATGTAGGCATTGCAACGTATAGTCTATCTAATATGAGATTAGGAAGTAATTGTAGTTTCACGTCTGTCTCAATAAGGATGTGGTAAGTTGCTTCTATGTCTGAATAAAACACATCATGACAAACACTGTTTCATCATCATCTGAAATGTCAAAAATCATTCAATTGATTACATAATATACCCACAAAGGAGTATATATGGAGTTAATAAATGAATCTGAATAAATTCTAAGGCAAACTTTTGCTATTGCTCATACTTATGATTTGTAAGTTTCAATATCAATACTAAGTATTAAACTTCAGTACAACTTGTCCTGCACCAACTGTGCTATGGACATGATCCAAATCATGAGGTTTTTGCTTTTACTTTTTTTAAGTTAAGTTTTTTTAAGTTTGACTCACAAATGTCACTGGATGGTTGATTTAAATTGGCAATGAAACCCTTCAGACTGAAATTGGAGGGACCAAGCTGTATCTAGATACTTGAGTGGGTTCTGTTAATTTGATCCAGTAAACAACCACCCAGAGCACCCTAAAAACTACCTAATAACATCCTTGTAACCACTTAGAAAACTTTAGCAACCACATAACAATGCCCTGGCAGCCATCCACAAAACGCTTAGCTTCATGTTGCAATGTTTACACTGGCCTTTTTCTTCAAAAAAAGTAGTTGTTATTGTGAGTCATTTCTTCAGAGGTGTCTCTGTGTTTGATAAACAGGAACACAATGCACAGTTTCCGTAACCGGCAGTCACAGGAAATTAGACAAAGTGTTTTCCATATTGACGACCCAAATGACACCCAAAAAACTCCCTCATCTAAGACACACAGTAAGCGCTACTACTTTCTCACCAGAAAAAAAATAATAAACAATTGATTTAAATGTAAATGCTCATGAATGATCACCTTCCTCCTCAGCTTTATCAGTTCCCACACCCGGATCTTCTCAAACCCCAGAATCCCCTTCTAATGCCAGGTGTGTGGACCTGCAAAAAAATCGTCTATCCACAGTGTCACAATCCAGGAAGAGTTGCAAAGAAAAGTTCCAACCTCTAGAACTAGACAGATCTCAACTTCAACATGAAAAACTTTCCCTGGCTGAAGAGGTCAAAGCACAGAAGGTAAAGTGAGGACATTAACCACCACTTCACCTTCATCTTCCTGCTGGATTATTTATTACTCTATAATCTACTAAAAGCTGCATATGTATCATTTGTCAGGAGTTGGTGTTGCTGTTACATAAAGTGCTGGAAGATGCTCAGCTGGAGAAACGAACCTGTGCTCAGTTTCTAGCTGCGGAGGGAGAGCAGGAGCGCTTGGAGCTCCTGAGACACGGTGAACGGCGTGCAGCCGAACTGAGAAACCATGTGGAGTCCCTGCAGCAGGAGAACGAGATCCTACGGAGGGATCTGAACCAGAGGGACTCTCATATCGCTGAACTCCAAGAGAGTGTCCAGCTCCTGATGCACAAGAACCAGGCCAAACAGGAAGTGATACTGAAGCTATCTGAGAAGTTAGCAGCCTGTGGGGGAGACCAGCATTGCACAAATGGGCTGGAAACTGAGACCTTCAAACAGCTAACACTGGAGAATGTGCATTTGAAAGTGAGAAAATAAACTTTTTAATATATTTACTGTATAGATGATATATGATTTTTTTTTTCATTTACACACATATATAAGTGACAGTTAAGACATTTACAATGTAACGAAAGTTTTCTATTTTGATCTTTCTATTAATCAAAATATTCTTGAAAAAAAAAATGTATTATGGTTTTCACAAAAATATTAAGCAGAATTATTTTCGCCATTATGATTTGCAATCATGACTACCATTCAAAATTTTGAGGTCGGTAAGATTATTTTTCTTTTTGAAGAAATTAATACTTTTATTCATCAAGGATGCATTCAGTTGATCAAAAGTGACTTTGACATTGATACAATTTTTTTTTGTTTTTTTTTGTTTTTTACTTTATACTCATCAAAGAAACATATTAGAATGATTTCTGAAAGCATTGTTCATGAATAGTTTGTCCGATTCTGAAATGGCTGTGCCAAGCATGATTACAGCTCTACTGTAAACACAATCATGATCATATCTCTATTTCAGGATGATTTGAAAGCATATAAAACCCAGAACCAGTACCTAAACTCTGAGATCTACCAGCTGACGACTCTTTGGAGAAAAAGTTCAGAACAGGAGCAAAGTCTGATAGTAAAGGTGAATTTTTTTCTGTCAAGTTTTCTTGCACCAAAACAGCCATATTTTCTTGCTGCTGTGCTTTAAAGACGTCTTTACACTTTGTTCTGCTTGGCTAACCTCTTCATCTGAACACTGAACAGGTCTTTATGAACTTTCAAGATTTGAGTTTTGAAAGTTTGAGTGTGCTTATACAACTTTAAAGGAAATTCCATTTTTAGAAAATGAATCTTATGGCATGATTGTTTGGTAAATGTCACTAAAAAAGAGTTTGAAACCAGATTCACTATAGCTTTACTATGTGTGTGTCAGTGTGCTGTTTTAGAGGCCAATAACTGTCAGATGGAAAGCAGATATTTGGGAATCCTCCAGAAACTCCAGGAGAGTGAGGAATTGAATCCGGAGCTGAGGGAAGCAATCAAGAAGGTGCTTAAAGATGCAGTTCAGGCAGACCTGAAAGCAGCCATCAAAGTAAACCCCATCAGGTACACACAGTCCCATCAGTTCACCTGTTCATATCTTCTTTGGAGCTCTCAATTCTCATTCACACTTGGAATAGTAAACCATTCCAGACTTGGATGGAAATAAATGACTCAGGTTCATAGACATACTGAGATTTAGAAAGAAATAGCTCAGTTGTTGCTTAGATAAGGCCCCTGCTAAAAGAAAGTAGAAGAAGATATGGAGCTTCAATTAAATAACGTGCATAGTCATAGGACTTTGACAAACATTTATATGGCAAACTGTTCTGTTGGAAAAAAAAATTCACAATTCCCAACATTCTACAGTGAGTACGATGAATATGGATTTAGGATCGCAGTAGACTACAAAGCTGAGGACCTGAAGCTCCTTGCTAAGATCCAGGCCCTGGAGATCCGATCCCAAAACCTGCTGAATAACGAGGAATGCGATGGGCCGCTGTTGGCTCGTTGCGCTCAGCTCCTGTTCGGACTTCCTGAAGCTGAACTCTCTTCATCAACAGAACTGAAGGGTCTACTCCGGACAGGCTTGCCACGCGAGTACCGCGTGAGGGTTTGGCGTTTTATGATACAGACTAGAACCAAGACGTTAAGAGAGCGTCATCCCGACCGCTATCAGGAGCTGTGCGAGAAGAGCAGAACCTCACCTCACCTGGTGCCCAGACAGATCCAGCTGGACCTGGAACGAACGTTGACCACCAATCAATACTTTTCCCCTCCTTCGAGCCCCTTGATTCAGAAGCTGGAGAGAGTTCTGCAAGCGTTCTCATGGCAAAACCCCACCATCGGCTACGTGCAGGGACTCAACAGGTAATCACAATCCAAGCGACAACTGGTAATTGGTGCAGAGCCACAATAGACATGATAAAGAGAGAAATGGCTTTGATTGTTGCAGTAATCACTATAACTTTTTAGCTGAATATTGGCCACTAAAAATTGTAATAAATGGGGAATTGTGTATAACACGTTACTAAACCAAAAAGTGCCAGATTTACTTAAAAATGTCTATTCATTTATTAAAAAAAGGCTTTTTTACGTGCTTAATTTTACATTTAATGTCATAATTGAGTACACCTCTTTAACACCCCTATCTACATATAAAATGTTTGTTGTCTTGTCTGCCATGCTGAACACTTGAGTGCCAACTAGCTATTTAGTACTAACATCATGCTGACCATGTCATGTGATATACTGACATCTAGTGGTCATTTGTTGATCAACAACTTGCTGAAGAGGGCACATTACAGGCTCATCAGATTAGGGGTAGGTTTACCATGACACCTCTATGCAAAAAGAAAGGTAAATACCAGCATCTATGTCACTGTGTTCAGACTGGCGGCCATCGCTCTGCTGGTACTGCAGGATGAGGAAGATGCCTTCTGGTGTCTGGTAGTGGTTGTGGATTACATCATGCCTCACAACTACTACACTAAAGACCTGCTGGGCTGTCAGGTGAGAACTTGGAAAATCTTAAATATCTTTGTGAATCTTAAAATACGCTTCTTTTACTTCAATACTTAATCCTAAAACTTGATGCATTTGATGTAAAACCAGTAATTTTCTGTAATATTATGGCAATTTGAATCAACTGTTTTCTATTTTAAGTTTAATTTTTATTTTTTCTGTGATGACAAGCTGAATTTTCAGCATCATTACTCCAATCTTCTGTTACAGATCATTGATTCTAATATGCTGATTTGATGCTCAAGAAACATTTCTAATTATTATCAATGTTGAAAAAACAATTGAAAACAGTCTGATTCTTAAATTTTTTTTTTTTTTCAGGAGTCATGAATGAACAAAGTTCAAAAGAACAGCATTTATTACATTTTTTTTGTACCGATGTAAAAATCTTTAGGGTCAATGTAATTCATCCTTGCTGAATTTTTTTTTTCTTTCTTTCAACAACAACAAAAAACTGACCCCAAAGCAGTAATGTATATTACTCAAAATGACCCATGGTTCTAAAATGGCCCGTCTTCATTTTACTGTCTCTCTCACACACTTCTTCCATCTTTCTTCTCATCTATCCAGGCTGACCAGCGTGTATTAAAGGACCTCATGGCAGAGAAACTACCTCGACTCACAGCCCACCTGGAAGCGCTAAAAGTAGACGTATCACTCATCACTGTTGAATGGTTCCTGGTGCTGTTCGTTGAGAGTCTGCCTACCCGCATACTGTTTAAAGTATGGGACACCTTCCTGTATGAGGGAGTCAAGGTACCTTGGATCTATGACAGAGCATTCTTAGAAATAGTGTATGGATCAGTACTGGGTTTCTTTTGAATTACTGAACAGATTACAAACTAATAATAGTTTGATGTTTCTGAATACTCTGCGGAACATTCTGCTGTGGTTTTGTGGACTAAATCCCCCATTCATCTTTTTCATAGGTGATATTCCGATATGCACTGGCTCTTTTCAAATACAGAGAGGAAGACATCTTAAAGATTCAAGACAGTGTCGAAATGTACCAGTATCTCCGCATCTTCCCCATCACCATTGCAGATGGAAGGTGAGATGAAGGATAGAGAAGAAATTACTATAAACTGAGTGTGTATATACAGTAAATATAGAGTAATGAAGTTCTTTTACAGTGTAGAATAGTAATATTTTCTGTAGTTGATGCATTTTAAAGGTATTAAGACTTTATACAATAAATGTATGTATTCATAAAGCCTTACACTATACCATATAACAGTATTCATGGTTACACCTTTTAAGGATGAATTTTAACACAGGACATACCATTACATTTGGTGTTTTTAATATATATATATATATTTATTTATATACACACACACATAGTACTGTGCAAACGTCTTAGGCACGCTAGTATTTTCGCCCCCAAAAAATGGTTTTATGTGTCAGTAGGAAATATCAGTTTACATTTCCAAACATACATTTTTCCATTAATTGCAATAGATCTCCGTGAGGATCATACCTGCTGTTGTCAGGCTCATTGTGCATATAAAAAACTGGATTATTACAATTAATTTCAAAATTAATGTTTGGAAATGTAAACCGATATTTGCTACTGACACACTACAGCTAAATGTATACATTACTGACTTAAAACAATTGTTGAGTGAAATACTAATGTGCCTAAGACTTTTGCATATATATATATATATAATCTGTTTATTTCTCTCTTCCATTCAATTTCAAAAGAGCTCCTGGTATTGTAGACAGTGACAGTGTAGCTTTTTTCACCACAGTCAGACATCACCATATATATATAGATATATAAGTCATAGTAAAATAAAGCAGCCTGCATCTGTCTGAGCAGCAGTAACACAAATAGAAAACAGAATATGGGTCAGATGCTTCTGTGGCGTGGCTATTTTAAACATGCGCCTCTGATACTATGCATGTCTGCCGTGCACCTGCTCATTCCTGCTTTTAGTGCATGGATGGCATAGTTTAAAAAAACACAAAGAAAAGCTTGCTTTAGGAGAGTCTTTCCAAATCACATGTTTCTGCAGGAAATAAACATATCAGCTAGTTCATTACTGTATAGTTTTCTTATAATGTCGATATACCTCATCTTCCTTTTCCACAGAAAGCTGACAAGCATTGCCTTCAATGACATGAACCCACTGCCCATGAAGCTGCTACGAAACCGTCGCGCCGTGCATCTGGAACACCTCCGCGCTGAGATTAGAGAGCTGGAGAACTTACAGAAAGCATACAAAGCTGAACACGTCCGGTGCAAAGACAAAGAGCTGGACACCCTGGCTAGTGAAGATGAAGAGGAGGTATAGAGTAGTCAAACATAAGCTCTTGATGCACGTGCAAACGCCTTGAATGCTGAATGAGAAACACTACATAAAAACTCATCAGTTACTCACCCTCATTTTGTTCCAAACTCATATGATCAGCCATTTCCATTTAGTAAAAGTGAATGGAGATGGATTCTGTCCAAGAAAGCACTATACAAGTAGTCATAAAACTCTATTCTATAAACTCTATATGCACTATATTCCAAGTCTTCAAAAGTCATATAATAGGTTGCATGAGGAACTAACCAAAAAGCTTTTTATCAGGATGACATGAAGGTGAGTAAATCATGACAATTTCATTTTGCGACAATGACAATGCACAAATGGCTTGAACAAAAGAGTCAATCAGCAGCTGACCTCAGTATTGGGCATGTCCAGGCCCTACATATTTGCACAGATGCATATCTATGCCACTCTTCAGAAGATTCGGGGCAACATTTTACAGAAATAAATTTAATTTAGCAAGGATGCATTAAATTGATTAAAAGTGACAGTAAAGAGTTTTACTTTGTTACATTTTTTTAAATAAATAAAAATTCAAATAAATGCTGGGGTTTTTTTCAATTCCTCAAATAATCGAAGAATTCAACATTGATAATAAATGTTTCTAGAGCATCAAATCAGCATATTAGAATGATTTCTGAAGGATCATGTGACTGGAGTAATGATGCTGAAAATTCAGCTTTGCATCACAGGAATAAATAGGAAATAGTTGTAATAAATTGTAATAATAATTCACAATATTACTTTTTTTTTTACTGTGGTTTTTGATCAGATAAATGCAGCCTTGTTGAGCATAAGAGACTTCTTTAATTAAAACACCCCAAACTTTTGAACAGTAGCGTATATGTAACCCCTTCAGCAAAGAATTGTTTTTAAATTTGAAGCTTTTATGTTTTTTGTTTAAAGATTTTGTACTGTGCTGCTACTGTATATAACACATGCATGCATATATTATCAGCCTCACGCATAGTTTACAAACCAAAATGATATTATCCCGAAAACATGCACATAATAAATATAAAACTGTTTTTCACTCCAGTTTGTCTGTATATTTGGTGAAAACCCAGTGTAAAGTCTTGTCTGATCAGCTGACACTGAAGAAACAGTCATTTTTTCCCCCATTTTATTACTTTAAAAAACAGGATACATATGAAATCATAAATATAAAAATCAAACAAATCAACAAAAACTTAGTTCAATGTTACAAACAACTTTACTGCAGGTAAGAGCTAATAGCTAATATCACACCAGAAGAGTAAACTGATGTATTGCCTATCCATGACTGTATCTGATAACAGAATCGGCCTATTCCCCCGTGTGACAAGAACAGAAGCACAGTTTCCCAAAATAAAAAGGAGAAACAGACTCACAATCTCACCTCGAAAAATAAAAACAGTGGCTTGTCGCATAATAAAGCTATTGTTCTATCAGTGTTAAGTCACATGTATTCTAATGCCAAACAGTTCACGTTCCTACAAAAATGGCTCATTGTTTTAAAGAGTTAGAAAAATCCCTTGTCAGGAGCATGCAGGTCATTTGATGTGTGTGTGTGTGTGTGTGTGTGTGCGCAGTGGTTATGGGTTTTACTAGCTTGCCTCTAAGCACAGCTCGTCTGTCTCTTTCTAATACACACTGACAGGACTAGCGATGTCACAGCTGTTACTGAGATGCTTTCTGTGATTTAAAGAAAGAAAAAGGCTATGAACAAAAACAAAAGCTAACTGGTTTTCAACCAGAGTTTGTGCACTGCTTACATTTGGCAATATAAAGTGGAGAGCCAAAGACCATGTTTGAGGCCAAAAAGATCCTGTTCCAGTGATTATGACACTGGTATCCATAAAAAAACTAATAAAAAAAAAACTTTCTCAGGCAGTAAATGCCCAGTGTAAGGTCAGTTTTCTGGCCTAAATCCCTAAGTTCAATCATTTTTGAGTCCAAAAAAATAATAATAATAATTAAAAGACGCATCTCACAAAACTGTTTTTGTTTTTTTGTTTTTTTGCATAAACAAAACATTTTTTTGCATTGTGACATTATTGTATGACAATTAAGCACAATTGTCAAGATCATTATTAATAAAAATAATAATAAAATGGAATAAGTTTACTAAATTGCATTTATACCTCATATAAGGGCACATATGCCTGCCCTTGTGCTGATTTCAATAAAAGTTTATTGTAAAATAATAATAATAAAAAAAAAAACATAGTCTTAAAATGAAAACATCTAGATGCATTACAGAAATTAAAATTAAGCACGTTTTCCCTCGGAATTCTCATGAAAATAGTGTCACAATTACAAATAACCTTAATGGTTCTAATGTTCTTCATGCAAAATCATTTCTTTTTTCTTTTTCTTTTCATTTGGGGTGATGTTTTTGTGAGATTCACCCTAAAAGGCAAGTTCCACCGTTCATCTTTAATCACAACCTACTTGTTCAGTCATCAAGTTAATGTTACCTGATAAAACAGTGGGTTGGTTGCGTAAACCAGAAACTGCAACGTCAAGCAAATTAAAAGACAATTTTGTTGACAGAGAAGATTCTTTAAACATTTATGAAACATCTCTATATTGAATGCGCTATAAGACGATTTGAACTATAAATGTTTTACAGATATCTTTAATTCATCTCTGTGTTTAATGAATGCCATCTTAGTGCAATATTTAACATGCTTTCAGCATAAGTTTTGTGTGGCAAATGTTAAATCTCCTAGATTTTTTTTTCTTAATTCATGCTCTTAATATCTCACAAGTACATTTCTGAACCCTCCCAAAAAAACAACAACTCTTCATTTTAAGACAATTCACAACATTTCCCTCCAATGCAAGACACGAAAACATGGAATAAAAAAACTAAAGAAAAAAAAAACTATTCCTCAGTCAATATTTATCAATATGTAACATGACATGTTCAAAACATCCATACAAAAACTGCACACATCACAGACATTTTTGCTAAATCTGACATTTGTTAGAAAAAAACCCAATAGACTGCAGATCCTCAGCCACATCTACCACGTCCTGTCATCCGATGGGTTAGTTAAATTACTGTGAATGGTTAGATCTAGGTCTTTTTAAGGCTTATGAACCGTTTCAATTCCGAGTCTATGTGATCCAGCAGGGGGCGACATTCACTCAGTTGGTTAAGGCAAAATACAAGTTTTGTGTGACTCTCCTCCTCTCCCACTGTCTAGCAGAAAATAAAATGACGTTTCCTTTCAACATACTTTTCCTCTCAAGATTCCTTTCTAGATACACAAGTAGGAAGACTTAAGTTTGATGCAGATATGAAAGTCGGTGGCCCTAGAACTCTCACTAGCTTAAAGCGACCAAACTCTCCATGGGTTGCAAAGCAAAAGAGAACAACTGAAATGACTTGTTCTATGTAAAAGCTAACATTAGTACATATCTCCCAAAGTAGAAAAGGCAACATTGTGCCATACAGGTTGGATAAGGAATTGCACCCAAGGAGAGATCAGTGCTTTATGCTGTGGATCACCATCATAGATACTCATGCGCTCAGTTTCAGTCAAATGAGGCAAGGTCAAGTTACTTTAACAACCAAAGACAATGTCCAAGCCACATTACAGCACCAGAATAGCCCCACTGCTGATTTACAAACAGGAGTAGCCTTGCATTTCTTTGAAGGATGAATTGCTCTGAATTAGCCGTTAAGCTAACAAACCATTTCTACGTGCACTACCGGTCAAAAGTTTGGAGTCATTACAATTTTTTTTTTATATTTTTGAAATTAGTCTCTTATCCATATTAAGAATTGATTCAAAGTTACAGTAAAGACATTTAAAATATTTCAAAATGTTTCTATTTCCACAAAAATATTAAGCAGCACGACCGTTTTTAACAACGATAATAATAAGAAATGTTTCTTGAGCATCAAATCAGCATATTGGAATGATGAAGGATCATGTGACACTGAAGACTGGAGTAATGATGCTGAAAACTCAGCTTTGCATCACATGAATAAATTACATTTTAAAATATATTCAAACAGAAACTTGTAATAATATTTCACAATATTACTGTTGTACTGTATTTTTTGTTCAAATATATGTGGCATTGGAGAGCATAAGAGACTTTTCAAAAACATTAAAAAAAATCATCTTTTGACTGGAACTGAAGTCACCATATTGTGTAATATATTTGTTTTTGTATGTGCTTTTTGTTGTAAATGTCACTCATGCTCATAGTTACAGCAACTGTGGATTGTAGTTAGAAACCATTAACATCTTCCTCCCAGTTTAAGGAAACCCAACCCAGTTTCTTCCAGTACTAACAGACACAGCAGGAAAAAATTGACCTTTTGACCAGTTTTATCACAACTCAGAAACAAACTAAAAATCACCACCATTGGAGGGAAAGCAACCAACCAATCTTTTTACACAGAAGTGAAAGGCCCTCAGACTTCATTCTCAAGCATGGTAACGTTATTTTAGTCAAATAACACAACCAAGCATTTTCTCTTTTTTTTTTTTTCTTTTTTTTTTTAAATTAAGAAATAAAAAGCATAGATGCTTCAGTATTTGGATTAAAAGAAATAAATAAAAAAAAAACAAGTGCTGCACTGCAGTATGTGGGTTTCTCATAAACGCAAAGAAAATTTTGTTATGAAAAAATTGACAATAAAAACAGTGATTCTAGACATTATTAATACTGTGTTTCACTAGATGGCAACTGTTTGTTTTTTTTAGTCTTATAAAAAGGACATCACTACGAAAAATGCATCAGGCTTTTTAAAATATGCAGCGCTCCAATATAAAGTGCTTCATTACATTGTTATTTCATTTTTTTTTTACAGTTTCTTATTAAAATATTGTATTCCCTGGAGTGAAACCATAGTAAACATGTTACACATTGGTAAAAATAAACATTTTGGAATGTCTTTAAAAAGTCCCATGGGCTGATTTTGGTCAAGCGGAGCTTGTCCCGGGAGCCTACAGGAAAGAAAGACGTCATTAGTCCCAAACAAACCAACAACCATTCATCTGATCTGGATCTGGAGGAGTTAGTCCACTTCATCAGTTTTCAAGGAGCAGAATGCCAAATAGCATTGCAAAAAGCAGGTGTGAGAAGCCATGCTTATTGAGAGGGTGTTATGATGGATGGTAAAGGCTGTCTTGAAACCAGATTCTCCCCTCTAAAACACACCAACAATATTAATAACAACAGATTTCAGGAACACAGAGAGTATATGGGTAGTTGACAAATAATGCAAACTTTTAGTGTTAAATATAATGCGAAGAGTTAAGGGTTAAATAAGGACATTTATAAGGAAACATATATTTTTCTTGCAGTTCATGTACTGTAAAAAGATGTTTGACCCAAAAACGAACATTTTGAATGTACTTTTTTTTTTTTTTGCCCAGTCAGATGAACACGTTTGGAACAACATGAGACATTTTTCATTTTTGGGCCAACTATCCCTTTAAATAATCTTGTGGAGTAAAAAACGATATTTTAGTGGTATTTTTTTAAGTTCCCCTATAGTGCTATTTTATAGGCTCCTAATTTTGTTTTGGAGTTCTCCTACAATACAATGAATCCAAAGTAAAAAAAAACAAGTAAAAAAAACCCAGAATTTTCTCATAATATACATTGCAGCATCACCTCATTTCTCACAGTGAAATGGTTCGATAAAGGATTCAGTTTCTCTAAACCCGCCTTACCGAGAGACTACTCTTCTCTGATTGGTCAGATATCCTTTGTGGATTTGCTTTCGCAGTGCTGAAAACATGTCGACAACACGCACCAAACTCTTCCAGTCTCAGCTAAAACTACAATGTTTGAAGGTCAAAGTAGACGTGCTTCGCGGCGGGCAGCCAATGAAAGCCATAGGCTGGAATTATGCAAATTTGTTTCAAACCTACGTAAGTTCGAGAAGGAAATATAACTGGAATTACTGACGACTCGTTACAGGCAGTTCAGAATCGGTTTTAACTTTGATCTTTAAAACTTTGCAGAGCTTTTAAACAGTTATATTACACACTACACAAAAGGTAATATCCAAAAAAGCACTTTAAAATAAATATTCTGTACCATCTCTCAATTAGTGTCAGGAAAACTGCATGTCAAATAATAATAGAAAAACATAAAGTCATCAACTAGTCATCCTACAACACATTGACTAGTCGATTTTGAGAATCTTTAATAGCATGTCACACAAAAGAACCTGGATTAACATTTCATGTCAACGACCCATATACAGTCAGTCCCAATATTATCTTACTAAACAAACTAAACTGACCCAATAGTATTGTGATAGTTTAAACTCACGATTTGCAGTGGTTTATCCAGTCAGCCAAGAGTTAAGTGTCACCAGCTAAATTGCTAACTAAGAACTGTGGAGAATCCTTTTATATTATAGATCATAATATGACCATCAATGTGAGAGATAAAGTCTTTCCCTTCCCCTCCTCCTCTTGTTTTTCCAGCCTGGCAGTTTCAATTATCTTTCCTCCGAAGAGCAACATGGTGTTTTTAAGGCCACGGATATATCAGTAGAGTTTATAGCCGCCATACGAGTTCAAGACAGTCAGTAAAAAAAGAAGAGGCAAAAATGGAATGGGAAAAAAAATCAAATAATAATCCACCGATAGAAAAATAGATGCTCATGCTCTGTTAGTGCGATGCATAGAAAGATGGATGAAATGATAGGAGGGGAGGAAGCGTTAGTCAGCATGCAGCAACAGCCACGGGTGTGTTCTGGAGCAATGTGACCAGGAAGAAGAGGGTGGAGGTGGGCAGGCTGACAGACAGGAAGATGATCATGTCTTGTGTGAGGCACAGCACCAGATTGTGCTCCGTCAGGGCCCAGTCCACCAGCACACACAGCAGCAGATAGTACAGGTGGAACTCCTGGAGCTCCTGCCACTCCGCCCCTGCCTCACCCACGTCACCACTCACCATGGCCTTAACCTCCGTCAACTCTACCTCTTCCTTGGGACGGGCGCGCTTGCTGCGCCCCCGCTCCTCCATCGCCATTGACCTCCTGCTGTTCTCCACAAACTCCTGCAGGAGATGAAAGAAAGAAGTCAAACTACAGTCCCGCACACCTGAAGGCTTTTTCACTCTAGGTTCGATTTCTCAGCCTGAATTCATGTTTGATTTACCGGTATGTAAGAAGCATAAAGACATTCTAATGATAATTAATCACGTTTTAATTCCCAAATTCTCATTACTGTCCTCTTTTTATATATTTTAAATATAGATAGATAGATAGATAGATAGATAGATAGATAGATAGATAGATAGATAGATAGATAGATAGATAGATAGAGAGATATATAGATATATAGATAGATACAGAACAACAAATACTACAAACACACATAAATTATATTTACACAGTATTTGTTGTTCTGCCTTTTGTACTGATTTAAAAAAAAAAAAAATCCTCACAGTATTTTAATACAATAAAATTACTTCATGTCAGTAATGAGAATCACCACTGAGCATAATATGAATTACATTTTAATTATGAAACATATGGATGCATGATCTACAAAAAAAGATCTACTTTTTTATTATGAAAATATTATCCAAATGCAAATGGGACCAAAATAATGCCTAAAAATGTATTCAAATCTTTATTTACAATACTTTTACTTTTATTTTATATCATTTTGAAAATCTGTTGAAAATGTTGTTTTCAATTCCAGTAAAACAAATCATAATTTCCACTTTACCTTGTTGATTTTGTGAAGTAAATGATGCTTAACCAATAGCAGATCGTTTCCACGAATTGTCAGATCGTTTTCAAACCATTTCTTACACCAGAAGACCATTTTCAAGCAGACTAGGGCACAGTCCCTTAATGTGCAGTTGGAAAACAGCTTTCCCGCCAAAAATAAAACCGTTCTGAATTGATGCCAGTGATTGAAAGACTGAACACATATCTTTAACCAAAGAAGCTCTCAGAAGGAAAGCAGTTCCAAAGTCAGTTGCTGTGCTACAACCTTTACGGTTAGTGACTTTGCATATCTGAAGGGCTGTGATTCTGTGCAGCACCTCAAGGCTCAAGCCTTCTCTTTTGATTTCACAAAGCTGTTGGCTACACGATTTGGCTGACTATGTGAAAAGGAGAACGCTTTCATAAGAGTGCACAAGAAACCAGCCTTCTGTGAGTTTGTTCCTCCTTGCAAAATCAACCAGCTTTTCAAAACAAAAGGTGAAAGTTGTCCAAGAGAGAACATCTGGGACACCATCTGAATCTTAAAATATTAACGTATCCAGGCCAGCAGAGAGCCTGCATTCAAAAGAACGAACGAAGCTACAACACAAATCAGAAACGTGACTCAGATGGCAAGTGCGCCCTCAACACTGAGACTATTTATGGCGACAGACGGAGAGATTGCACAGATAGTCTGCAACTTTTCTTCAGCGTCGACTCACCATCAGGGCCTTGTCCATGTAGAACTCCCTCCCAGGTGTGCCATTGTTGTATTTGGTGTCGATGGCAAAGCAGAGGAAGAGCACGTCCACTACGATCTCGAAGATGGACAGGAAGCAGTGTGCCACCAGGAACGCGAACAGACACACGATGATGAGCGGCAGGACCCACTCGGTGTAATCCCTCTGATAGTTCAGCGCTAACACCCCAGCGAACGCCGTGCACGACACGATCAGGATCTGCACGGTACCCAAACGCTCAATTAGCAGCTATAACAACCAAGAAAGAAATCCTACTGGAAAGATTTTGGTTTACAGCATGGGTTGCTTAACCATCAAGGCGTTCTTGGTAAACCAGCTTCATCAGATTGATGGTGAAACGGCTTAACCAGTAACATTCTGTCCAGCCCATCGGTGTCCAAACTCGGTCCTGGAGGGTCCAACTTGCCTCAACACACCTGCCTGGAAGTTTCTAGTATGCCTAATGAGACCTTGTTTACCTGGTTCAGGTGTGTTTAATTGGGGTTGGAGCTGAACGTTGCAGGACAGTGGCCCTCCAGGAGCAGGATTGGACATCCATCCACACCAGCACATCCAGCATAACCAGCTTGAACTACCATGAGAATTCATGCAGATCTAAATTTTCTAAGCTTGTGACTTTGAGTTCATGTCTGTTTGAGGACATAAAAGTTGACAAATAAACTTTTAGCAGCAATTTAATCATTTAAAATTGAAAATGAATTAGAAATATAACCTAAAACTAAATCTGGCCTCATTATTAAAACTCTTTTCATGAGTGAACTTTTTTGAGATGAAATGAGAGTTATGCTGGACGTAGGACATACACTACAATTCAAAGGTTTGGGGTCAGTAAGATTTTTTTTTTAAAGAAATTAACACTTTAATTCTGCAAGGATACATTAAATTGACAGTAAAGACTTTTTTAAAGGCATTCAAATAAATGCTGTTCTTTTGAGCTTTCTATTCATTGAAGAATCATGAAACATTAATAATAAGAAGAACTGTTTTTTGGGCACCAAATCAGCATATCGGAAATTTGGAATGATTTCTGAAGGATCATGTGACACTGAAGACTAGAGAAATTATGCTGAAAATGGAATAATTTATCACAGGAATATATATATATGTTAAATTGTAATCATATTTAACACATGTTTTACTGTATTTTTGATCAAATACAAATACTTTTTTTTTTTTCAAAAATCTTGCTGACCCCAAACTTGAAAATGGCACTCCTCAAACCACTGAATGAAACAGTTTACCTTGCATCATTTATAGTTCTTTAAATATTCAACTACTACTATACTGTCTTTCACCTTGCCCAGGAAGAGAACGAAATCTCCAACGGTGTTGATGGTCGCCACCCTAAGAGCGTTTTCCACCAGGATCATGAAGGCATCACGGGCCGAGGTGCAGAAACTGGTGCTGTTTATGGCCGTCGCCGCATAAGCATTCTAGAAACAGATTACAAGAATTAATAGATCACAGTTCTTTTCAAGTCCCCCTGGAGTCAATAAATGTATCCCTTAAAACTCATTTTTGATCACTAAAATTACATATTGAAATGTTTCTGTGAAAATAATTTCTCCATGCCTTACAATAGCTTGAATGTAACTCTAAACCCTTGCCTCATTATGCGGAACCATGCATATGCAAATTAGTCCCCGCCTCAAACTCACACAAGTTCAGAGATCCATTCGGTCAACTTTACTGTAGTAAACGCTGCACAATGGCAAGTGGAAATACTGGTTTAATTCAGCCATATATGTTTGAACCAGAAACTGATTCAAAAGAAGAAGTGGAAGAGTGAATTATACAGGCTCTTCTATAAGTCGATATATCAGAATAGTAATGCGTTTTATGTATCGCTCTCTACAACGTCAGACACATAATGGTATGATTAGCCTTTGGCTTGACTACATTATCAAACAGCTAATAATGTGTTGCTAATGTTACACAAACCATGTTCCAATTTGCCATCTCAGAGTCAGACAGCTGCCTTCTAACAATCAGCAGAGAGTCAGTGGAGAAAGGCATATGGTTCATCATAACATCGTAATATACATCATATATATAATTCACCCGATTTTCATTTCAACAGAAAAATATACTTCTCTTGAGACTCCCCTGCTTTGCATCATAGTTAATGATATGCTAAAGCCCGCCAGCACGTTTAAGTGATTGGTTAGGTAGTTTGTGACGTAGAGACAGGGACGATTTCAAACCGATTTGCACATGGTTTGTCTTAAAGCATATTAAAAACACCACACAGACAATTTCTACCTCAATTTGCAGTAATCCATTAAGTGACCTACCTGATTCAGATAGTTGAGGCACTTCTCCAGACACCACAGACAGCAGATACAGGCCTTCAGCATGCAGCGTGCACAAGCGTTTTCCTGTGGGGCGCGTAACATGGAACAGAATCAGAGCGAGCGCAGATGTTACCCACAGTGCATGTCTGTTGCACATTTGTCAGCCACTACCTTAATGCTCCAAATCTGTCTCTATAAAGCTGGTGCTGATATCTATTAGAGTTCATTATATTCCCAAGATCACTAGCCATATATCAAGTAAATGATAGTTCACCAAAGTGGAACCCGAGAGGACAGAAATAAATAGCTTGCAGCATTAACTTCAAGATACCCACACAAAACACTAGAAAATACCAAAGTAAGTATTTAGAAAAACATTTTCAGACAAGAAAAGTAATTTGTCTGATTTAAAGGCCAAAGCAAAATTCAGTTTAAGCCATTCTACAGTAGGCTATATATACAGTATATAACTAGTATTCTTCAAGACTGCATGAAGTCAAAATTGAGCATATTTACTGAAGGTGGTTTTATGGTGCATGATTTATCAGTAAATTAACACTCAGACACCCCACAACACTTGGAATATACAGCATGTGTCACATAGGGTCATTTTGTGATACTTTTGTGTCTTTTTGATGCTGGGCGCTATTCAGTGCCATTATATGGACGAGTGCGAGCAGGACATTTAAAAAAAAAAAATCTCATTTTGTGGTCCGAAAAAGAAAGGGTATACAGCATTAAAACAACACCAGGATGAGTAAATAGTGGCTTAATTTAAATATTTGGGTGAACTATCCCTTTAACTGAAATGAAATATTTAAATGATAAAATATTAAATTATAAAATATAAATTTATATAAAAATAAATATAATATAATTATAAATTATAAAATCTATTTTTTTAAACACATTTTATTTCAGCTAGTTGCAAAGGCAACATTTCTCATTTTTGTTTAGTTTAACTTGAAGTAACTAAAACTAATAAATAATAATAAAAAAAACACATATACATATTTAAAACAAAAAAAACAAAAAAACGAATTAAAAATGACAAAAAAACTCACAACACAAAATTGCTAAAACCATAAAGCCATAAAACCATTGCTTTCAAATTAAATTAAAAATGTAAATATAAAAATAAAATCTAATTAAAATAATATGAACAAATACTACAATAGTATATGTAATAAATAATAAAACTGAAAGAACACTGTCTCTACCATGAAAGGACTTAAAATGCAAAAAAGTGTTTTTACTATTTTTAGTATTTAATACTAGCATAATACTCCTAGACAACATCTTAAGCCGAGTGCACACTGTGCGATTTTGGCCACGATTTGGCCGTCTGAGACAAATTTAGCAAATCCTAAAATAATCATCTGATCCTATGCTAAAAGTCTTTGATGGTTAATTTGACATGTTCACCGTCAGCTGATTAATGACCATTGCGATCAAATTTTATCTCCGACGAAATTCTGGCAGTGTCAGAAGATTTGACTCACAGTCCAGTAGTGTGGCTTCTCCTAAGACGACCGTCAAATTGTCTTTATTTTTCGAGATTCAAGAAAATTAACATTTGAGATTTCTTTGTAGCAACCATTTCAATCCCATGTGTAATGTAGCTCACATCACCGAACGCGTCATTGATTGATGATGTAAAACTCCGTCCGTTTTTAAAGCGTCTTGACTGTCGTACAGTCTGACATTAATGACAGCTGAGATCTTACAGTGTGACATGGCTTACAGTGAGGATCATGTTCGTACAGTCTGACAAGCAACAATCGTAAAGGACGATAATAAATCGCAAAGTGTGCACCCGGCTTTACTATTAGTTAATCACTGATGTAATCGTCCCAAGCACAACATAAGCACTTTCTCGTGTTAATGAAAACTGCCTGCTATAAGCATAAACATGCATGACGTCAGTTAAGATTCTTGCAACAACAGAGATTTGCAATTTAGATGAAGGACGCGTAAAGTGAGCTGTGACCTTACCTTGCCTTTGAGTTGGTTGTGGATGTACATGAGAATGAGGCGTGGGATCTTGACGAGGGTGATGATGAAGGAGCCCTTGGCCACAGTGCCCAGGTGATACCGCACCAGACGCAGCACTGATGACAGGATGGGTGTCACCGGGAGTTTGGTTTTGTCCCTGAATGAATATGAAATAAATAACTCATCTCTCAAGGTTATAGCTGTGAGATATTTTAAGAACAACACCATGAATGCAGGATTAGTCGAAAAAAAATGCATTTGTAGACTTACTCCAGATTATTCAAAGTAATTTCAAATTATGTAAACCAATATAGTATTACAAAATAATAGTTGTTGTTTTAATGGCTAAGTTGCAACCTCTGCGTCTGTTTTCAGGCTTTCCCACTTGAGTCTCTCCAGCTCTGGAAAGCTTTTCTAATAATGCGGGTTCTAAAGCTCTTCTTCTAAAGAAGCTTCTTGTGATATTCCTCTGAGCTTTTCTCTTTTGTAATGTCTCTCAGCCATCTCTCTTTCTACAGTCTTTCTTCAGTTCAAATCTCCCTCTTGCTCACTCTCTCTCCTCCCCCATCATGATTGGACACGCCCCCTACTGCTGATTGGCTACAAGTGTGTCGTGCTGCTCGGTTTGATCCACTTTCAACAGCGTTTTTTCAGAAATCGCTTGCTGCACCTTTAACAACAAAATATTGACCAGTGGCATTTGAGAACATTTTCCACTAAAAATACAGACCTTGTGAAATAGTAGGTTACCACAGCACCGGCTACGGTCATCTGCTGACAGGCCAGGATGAACTCACTAATCCAGATCAGTCCCACTGCGTGGTACCAGGTCATGTACTGCAGCCCTCCTGTGAGCCTGAACTCAACCAGCCCAGTATCCTCATTCTTCTCCGGGTTCCCTGTGGACAGGACAGAGATTTTTGCTTTTAAAGAACTTTCTGCAATAATAACACACCTTCAAGATGAAAACAAGGTGCCCAAGCAAAGTCAGCTAATTTGTGCAGCAGTACGTAAATGTCCCACATTATCTGTGCAAAATGACTTGAACAGAAGGCTATTTTAAGCCTTTTACACATTATGTCCTGACAAAAAAAAAAGCAAAGCAAAGCCTAAAATTAAATGAACATGCCATTTTCCATATCTGCAGTTCAAAGTACACATTACTACGTTTTCAAAGGGATAACCTGCATAATAATATGATGAGTGATAGTATAAATCTATTCTGTTTTATCTGTTTTTAAGCTTAAATATAATTTCAACTAAATGGAATCTGTTTAAGTGGAATCAGATTTAGTTCTTTTTGAAACCTTTTGAATATATTGTTTGAGAATAAAAAAGTAAAATAACAATAAAACAACAAAATAGAACAAAATAAATTTAATAGAAACAAAAATTAAAACAGAACAGAGCAGAGCAAAATGAAAAAAAAATGCAATAAAATAAAAATAAGTACATTGCAAGTTAGCATTTAAACCAAAAGCGAGAATATGCCCACTCTCAAATCATTCCATTACCTATTTTACTTTCTTTCTTCCTTGGAAAACAAAATGGAAAAAGTTCAAATAATATTAATGCTGCTTTTCCCCTAAACACTGAACAATTATGGAAGAAAGAAGCATGTAAAAGAAAGGAGCAAAATAAGGGTAGTTAAATGACTTTTATGGTGAAATATCCCTTTAAAACCCACAGACATCTTCATCTCACCAGTGGTGCCGAGAAAGAGGAGGACCATGATCCAGTAAACCCAAAAAAGAGAAAGAGCGAGGAAGGTGCAGAAGGGCTGCAGTGCCAACAGTGGCAGGTGGATGAACACTTTTCCTGCCACGTGGAACAGGGCGATGGTCAGGGCAACCCTCTTCCTCATAAACAACATCAGAAGCAACAAAATTCCCTGCAGGAGCAGAAAGAGGGAAATTTGCAGCATGACACAGCCAAAAACACCAGCCATATTTCATATCCTCTTTTCTTGGAGAGCTTACAGTGAACACGGTTGCTGAAACTGCGTAGATGAGCAGTCCTTGAGCGTGGTCTTTGGTGGGTTTCATGCCACCGTTGGGTTCTTCTGTTTCCCTCAGATCCTTAGACATGGTCTCATTCATCGTCATTCTGTAGTCTATATATAACCACCACAGAACGCTGGTGCCTCCTGAGAAAGAACGCATGCCAAATTCACATTCAACACTGCAAAAACAGGTGTAAGCCTACAATAAAACACACTGTGTTAATGGTGATTCACCTTTGTTTGGGACTAGATTACTGTGCATCCTTTTGGAACAGATGCATAATAATAATATTGGCTGACAGTCAATATGATCACATGAAGAGTGATATAATAAATCTATACCGTTTAGTCTGTGTTTCAAGCAAAAATACAGTAAAATCAGACATCAAAAACTATAAGTAAATTACAGTATTAAGATGGATAATTGTACTTATAATAGATATAGATAATAGTACTTTTGAAACCGGCAAAGAATGTATTGCTTGAGAAAAATAACTAAAAACAAAACCGAAGAAAACTAAATAAAATAAAATAGAACAAAATTATAAAATAAAACAAATTAAAATGTAACAAAAGTGCAATAATAAAACAAAATAAAATAAAAATCGAAACAAAATACAATAGAAAAGAACAATGTAAAATAGCAATATTAAATATAAAAATATAACAAAATTATCAAATAAAAAATAATATATAACAAAATAAAATATCAGACCGACATGATCATTAAAAACTGCTAACTTTGGGTGATGCTCATATGGTCACAAATGTATTGTGCATCCCTAGTATCCTTGACAACTGGCTAAACTGTTTAATTAATCAGATTGCACTATTGTGCTATTTTGCACTCAGGAATAGTACGTGCAAATGAAGAAAGAAAGAATGTTATTTTCAGCTCAGGAGGTGAGAAAAGATCAGAGAAAGCAGACTTGCCCAAAGAACCCAGAACCACCATTGCAGTGAGGATCCAAACCAGGACAGCAGAGATGTAACGAATGATCACCATGAGGATCATAGACAAAACTGCAGCATGCACAAAACAGGATCAGCCGTTAGAGGAAAATCAGATTTTCTTAATCTAAAAACATTGTATTATGGCATTAAAAGTGTTGCAAAAGTTGTTTCATGTTGCCTTCATCTGATAGTGGCTCAGAACACTGCAATAATTACCACAGTGAACCTTATATTTAGATGCTTGTTTGTTAATGCTTAATAGTATAGTATCCTTGATTTTATAAGGATATCAGGGACCGTAATTATCCATTTCAACTCATTTTACAGATAAAAACATATTAAGAAAATGTAATCTGAGCAGCAGCAGCAGCCAGAGAGAGTAGACGTTTACCTAACGCCAGCAGACACAGCCCAACAATGATCTCTTTGCTGGCCGCCACCCCGGCAATCAGCCTGTTTAACATGCTGTTATCACTGACAAACGTGACCACCGCTTCAGCAAACTTAGCATAGCAGGAGATATCCACAGGCGTGCAGCGGTTAAACACTGGAAGAGCTTTGCTGCAGAGATAGAAAAGGCCAGAGGATAGAGGACAGATCAAGGGGGAAAAGAGCTGCGCTTTACAGGGAGAGTTTGTTTGTCAAGAGTGTGTTTCATACCTCTCTGGTACTGGAAGTTTGGGACACTTTTCAAAGCGCTCGGGAAGTTGTGGGTACTTATGACCAGGTAACTCATACGAGCAAAGCTCGGACCCTAAAAGAGAACAAAAAGAAGCATTATACACACAACATCACCCCTATAATACTAGCTCATGCTAACTTAAAGGGACGGTTCACCCAAAAATAAAAATGGTCATTTACTCACCCTCAAGTTGTTCTAAACCTATATGAATTTCTTTGTTCTGTTGAGCACAAAAGAAGATATTTTGAAGGATGTTGGTAACCAAACAGTTGCTGGCCCCCAATGACTTCCATTCATTTTTTTAGAACAACTTGAGGGCGAGTAAATAATGACAGAAGTTTTATTTTGGGGTGAACGATCCCTTTAAGGTGGACAATAAGTCGAAACAATAAATTGAGATTACTCTCAATGAGAGGAAGCAAGCTTCACTAGGTGACCCAACTAGCTTTAATCAGGTTGACCAAAATGGTCAGGCAAAAAAATTTAAATAAACATTGCTCTAAAAAAAATAAATAGATATGGTGATGTAACACATATTGTTCAAAAGTTTGGGGTCAATAAGATTTTCTTTTTCCTTTTTGAAAGAAATTAATACTTTTATTCAGCAAGGACACATTCAGTTGATTAAAGGTGACAGTAAAGACATTTATAATGTTCAAAGTGATTAACTAAAAATATGTTAGATGAAAAAACTTTTTTTAACTCAAACTAACTGAAATAAGTACAAAAATTACTAAAACTAAAATTGAACTTAAGATAAATTTAAGCTAAACAGAAATATAAAAAAAAGGTGCAGAACAATATTACTAAATTGAAAAGTATAAAAATAAAATCCAATTAAAAAAATAATAAGTGCTATATAACAGTATATAAATAGTAATAAAATAACACTAATATCAGCTATGATCAGACATTCATTTAGATGGTTTTCAGCAGGAATGCGAAATGAGATATTAAGGTCGCTAATTAAATCAGTTAACTCACTACGCATTTAATATGAACGTGAACTCCAAATACATAATGAACTGTCCTCATAAGCAGATGCACAGAAAGGACTGAGAAAGTCCATGTCTCTGTGTGGGAAACAATGATGTCATTCATATTCCCTCTTGGTGTCAGATGGAACGTGTCAAACCCTACAGACAGCAAGACTGGACTGTAAACAGCAAGATGGGTCAGTGCAATCTTTGTTTAGGCAACTCAACCGAGTCTTACTGGCTATGCCTGACAGGAACATATGTCTAAATCTATGTGTGTGCGTGTTGCTCTTGTTGGAGCCCCTGAGAAAAGAAGAATGTGAAAAGACACACACTGGGGGGTCATGACCATATATATAAGGAACGCCTTTGTCTTTCCCATGGGTAGATGTCCAGTCAGTGTCCTGGCATTATATCTGTGACGGTGACGTTACATGCCCACAATAGCTAACTGGGTGATCAACTCACCATTCATCATGGCAAACCTCTTGAGGTCGTAGTAAGTCGCCAGTTCCTCGGTAGGACACTGTGACACGCACAGCGCCATGGATTTAATCTTCCTCTGAATGATGTCTATGTTGCATGGATCCAGGAAAAAGACGAAGCTGTGAATAAAACCACAACAAAGTCTCATTTTTCAAGACAGGAAAAGTACATAACCTCAAATCTGATGACAAATGAAATACCAAAACAAGATGTTTATTTCATGGAGTCTGATACCACAGTGGGACTTAAAACACAGCATTGTGCGATAAAGATCAACTCTGAACAGCAGATATTTTTGGTCACAGGACCGTTCAGCCCAGATTTTTGGCAGAGGGGAACTGAGAGTTTGTTTATGAGCCAAGCCTCCTCTGTTGCTGTGGCTTTACTTCATCTTTTCCTGTGGTGTGAAATGGGCACGGTGCCCACGCGGGGACGAGGGACCCATTGTCTTGTGTGCTCAGCACAAAAACAGACTGTCAGTGGCAGGGGACGCACGCGCTCGAGGAAAGAGCACTTCAGCATCAGCACAGATCCTGTCAAAACAGCCTGGCCACAGAAGAGGTTTACTGTACAGAGCCCAGACCTGTCCTCGTGGAAGTCTAATGTGAAAAGATTTGACAGGAATAGCATTCAGATAACTTCAGCCATCTAGAACAGGTTGAGATTTTACAATATGAGATTATAGATGGAGACAGAATTAATGTTATAGGTTTTTAGGTTTTTTTTCTAGAATCATGAATATAAAACAAAATTTACAGGGACACCATGAAAAAACAGAATTTCTTGTTTTATAATAAAGGCTTAATTTACTATATAGACATACACTAAAAAAAAAAAATTCTAAGTCTCTTATGCTTACCAAAGCTGCATTGATTTAATCAAAAATACAGTAAATATTATTACTTGAAATAACTATTTTCTATTTGAATATATTTTAAATTGATCAGACTTTCTTTTTTAATTAATGCTGTTCTTTTAAACTTTCTATTCACCAAAGAAAAAATGTATCATGGTTTCCACAAAAATATTAAGCAACAACTATTTTCAACAGTGATGATAATAATAAGAAATGTTTCTTGAGCAGCAAATCAGCATATTAGAATATCTGAAGGATCATGTGACACTAAAGACTGGAGTAATGATGCTGGAAAATGTATTACATTTTAAAATACTTTCAAATAGAAAAAGGTTATTTTAAATTGTAATATTTTACAATATTACTGATTTTATTGCAGCCTTGGTGAACATGAGACTTTGAGACATGATAATTTTTTACAGACCCCAAACTCATTTTGATATGTGTCTGTTTCACAGTTCATCAGGGGTACAATTACAATTTTCACATTTGAATAGATAATTTTATGTTTATGATAAAAAAGTTCTTTGCTGCTCAGCCTTGCTGAAAATATGAGTTAAAAATTATAGCCTTTGAGGACAGCAAAATTATGTCAGTTGCCCATTTACAGAATCATTTTTTGTGATAAGCAGCGATTTATGCTGCCGTTTCACATTAGTAGTTTTTTTTATGAGGGTGATGTTGCCTGTGTGTGATTTAGCACAGGTCCAGGTGTTTGTGTATCCTATTACAACATATAGCTTGGAGTAATTGCTTCATTTATTCTTGTTTTAAGAGACAGATGTGGTAAATACCACCTAGAGTGAGCTATTCCTACAGGAAGGTGTGACTGCTTATTTCTTCTCATCTTCCTCTTATTACAGCTTTATCTCTGGCTCAAAATACAGAACCACTAGAGATGTGCAATCACCCCTGAGCAGCACTACATACCCTCCATATCATTCTCTCTTTATACACAGACACACACGTCGCCAACCTAGGCTCATTGGAAATATGTGCCTCTACCTAACATACCTATACATACAATTCACTGCACACCTTAGGCCAGTGGTTCTCCAAAAAAAAAAAAAAAAACCTTCAAACACCCCTACTTGATTGCTGTACTGGATAAAGTACATGCTTGGGATGTGACTTTGTGTGTCAGGAGGCAGACTAAGTTAGCAAGCTAATGTTGTTAGCAGAGCAAAGTTCATCTGGTTAATGCACTTAGCTTAGTTTTACTTTCTCAGCTTCTAATACCATGATCCCGCAGGCCGCTCCCACTACCCACGATCCCTCACTTTATCCATCTCTGTTTAACGGGGTTATTGTCCATCTTTTCCTCTCATGTATTGCATTGTGTTTATTGTATGCTGTAAAGGTTGTCAGTAGTTTTTGTGCAGCAAGCTTTGGGTTAGATTAGGTTCAGTGGTTATTTTCGTTTCCTATGTTGTCTACATGAAAATGATATATTTTACAGGCCTAATATTTTGTTCTTATCCCAGAAGTCTGCTTATTATGCTGTTCTAACTGTCTAGCACTCAAGTATAGTGTGTGGTAACACATTGGCTCTTTCCCGCCATTTACGGAATCTTCCATAATTTATGACACATTCTTTCCCTGCCATTGTCGGAAATTTCTGGCAATCTGTGTTTTTACTGTTATACCGTAGGGGGCGTTATTACACATCTTCTGAAAGAGTACAGAATCTCCGGATCAAAACACATGTGAAAGAGAAGCAGAAACAAGTGATCACACAATCCAAAATAAAACAGACATTCCGACACGGAACGCACATTTCAAAGTAGAATAACTGGCTGTAGAATTGTTTTTCGGAGAAACAAGTATGTGAACTTAGCATGTTTCCTAAATCTCATACATATTATGGTAAATTTGTGCTTTAGTACAGTAAAAAAACAAAACTGTACATAAGACTTATATATGTAAAAGACCGCTGGTTAGCAAATTCCAGTGTAGCACAGTCCACACTTTTGTTCATTATGTCGCATGTAAACATGGGAAGACATGTTAATATGGGTATAGTTATGATAAAACGAGCACTTTTTGCAACATGGTTTTCATAAAGTTTGGGGTTAGTGAGATTTATTTCTTTGAATAAAGTAATACTTTTATTCAGCAAGAATGCGTTAAACTGATCAAAAGTGACCGTAAATACATTTATAATGTTTTGAACTTTTTACACATCAAAGATTTCAGAATTTTGCTTTCCGAAGAATCATGTGACACTGAAGACTGGAGTAATGATGCTGAAAATTCTGATTTGCCATCACATGAATAAAGTACATTTTACTGCATCCTTGTAGCCTGGCTAACGTCAGACCTCGTCTCATTGAGACGTGGTCTGGGAACCACATGTTCATTTTCTCGTATTTGAGGCGTGGTTTACGAATGCCCATAGCCGTTTATTGGGCGCTACGAATGTCTATCAAATGCGCCTGTACGTAGCTCATAGCCAATCGTTTCAATTATACCAGATGACGTATGTAGAGCGACAGAAATTCGACGAGGAAGAAGACGAAATAAACTTGCGTTCTAAACTACTTAGAACACTATCTAAGGCTGCATCGAAAGGTAACTTCGCGTCTGATGCCATGTTGGATCCATAGATATAAACAAACTGCTTCGGTGTGTCGCATAGACATCGTCATCGTCTTTCTGCTCCCTCCCCGTTCTGTGATTGGTCCCCTTTTTGAGGCCAAAAATCGCGCTGCGCGCAAGGCAGCATGGGGAAACCCAGGCTAGCATCCTTGCTGAATAATACAAAATATAAAAAATAAAATAAAATAAAATCTTGCTGACCACAAACTTTTGAATAGAAGTTTATGTTGAATTATTTCATCTGACGTCTTATAATACAAAGGTAAACCGCATGCCCTCCGCCAGCACAGCCGTCTCTCTGACAGCTCCAGCAAGACATTTTCAAGCCATTATTAACTTCACGTCTTCTCTGACAAGCTGGTGAATACTCCACCAAATGAATCACTCTGCCTTGTGATGAGTCAGATCTCAGACCCATCTCTAAAAAACTACATACAATTCAGTTCAACCACACAGGAGAGCCAAGAAAAACGTAATTTGACAGCTCTACAAATGAAATAGCCTGCAATACCTGTCTTTCCTGCAGGCTAGCACCCATTAAGGGCTGCACACTGTGACAGTACCCGTCCTCAGGGCCAGTACTGAATTATTCAAGGCACTGTGTGTGTAGCTCAGATAGTCCTCTGCCATCTCGAGGTGAAACGCCAGCCATTTGACATTTGCATTGATGTGATAATCAAAGGGCAAGGAGCTGGAGCGCTCTGATTTCAATGCTGACCACTTTACGACGGAGAAAAACGGGTGTGCAATGAGGATGAGGAGGAGTGTGTGTGCGGGCTAAGTGTACAAAACAGGTGAGAGAGGGATGAAAGGCGAGCTGACTCACTTTCTGTCAAGATGGTCGAGACCGCTCAGCCGGACCCCTTCGATGGGCTCGTTGCGTTGGCCGCACGTGTTCCCGTAGCTGTCATATCCGAAGACGAGCCGCGCCGCCCCTCCAGTTGCGATGGTAAACCCACAGATGCCACACTGGAATGAGAGTGAATTAGCAGGAATCATGGAAAGTGATTGTTTAAAAGAACTACAGGCATGTAAAATAACTACACTACAAGATGTGGGAAAAGCTCCTTTGCAGCAAAGGCTAAAAAAAATACAAAAACCTACAAAAGTTTCACCACTAAATGAAGAGATTACAGTGAGTTTCTTCATTTGGTTAAAAGTCAGCAACCAATCAGAAACTATCTGATGTACTATACAGAAATGTGGAACAGGATTTTGAAGCAGTGAGATTTCACACTGGGTGGAGGTACCCTGCAAAACACCACAAAAATAGAAACCAAGTGACACTCATCGTGGCTGGTTTGGATGAAAACTCATTTGAAGAGATATTGCGTTAATAGCTTTATTGCATTGCACTGGTTAGGACATCTAGTTCGGTGTCAATGTGGGACATGTAGAGCTAAACTGTTCCCATACTATTAACCCAATGAATTTCCATAATGTTACCAATTGTTTGTGAAGACCAGATGAATTAAAAAAGAAAAATCACAAGGTGACAAACCCCTACATATCAAAAAGGTCATTTAAAGCAAAAAAAGCTGGGCCATAAAATATTTATGCAGCGCCATCCTGAAAAAAAAAAGTCTTGAATGAATTAGTATGGTAGAATGTTGTATTATATGGCTATTTACTAGACAAATTAATCGCCATTAATTATTGCTTTCAGTTATTTATTCTATTTTTAAGTAATTTTATTGTTTTATTATAAGAGAAGAAAGAGACTGTCGAGTCAGTGTCCAGGAACATTGAACTCCACTTCTGCTTCACATCATAGTCTGATTATGTTACAATGACCATCTGCTTGTACACTGTCCTGCTTATATCAAAAATAATACATAAATGCATGAAATACAGTAGAGCTGCACGATTATTTATTCGATTAAAAGATTGCAATCTCGATTCAAACACCCATGCGATCTTATTCCTAATTGACAACAATTCGCCTGCGTCTATTAAACCTTTGACAAGTACGATCACAGCAAACATTCAAATCTGCGTTTGACCCAGAGAGAGCCGTTGACATATATAGGCATGAAACAGCTTCACAAACAGTTTTTTCAACCACACAGTATCATTGTTTCTGTCTTACAAACATTATCACAGAAGTACTGGGATAAAAGTTATACACACTGATGTCTACGGCAATGGGCAAAATAGACCAAATGACCATTTGAAAGTAACTTGAAGCTTCAAATAAAGATTGTATCGATTACATTGTTACACCAGTAGGTGGCGACATGTTACTGTTAAAATGTTTATTTGTCATTGAATTATTCATTCAAGAGATTCATAAAGGCAATGAAACAAGTGAAGTCTTTATGAGAGAGTCATTGAATCATTCATTCAACCTGATTTTTTTTAAATAATCAATTTAAAATTAATTGAACATTTATTAAACAGACTGCAGCAATTAACATTTTGTCAGAGCCTCTAGTAAACTACGTTATTTTTAGTCGTCTATTCAGAATTGTGTGAGAATCGTGATCTCTATTTTCATCTGGAAAAATTTATTCTCAATTTATCCAGAATCGTGCAGCTCTAAAATACAGTTATACAGTGTTGCCCTGGACACCTGTCATTAACATCTGACTGTTGAATGCCATGACTAACCAATCAGGGGTTACTGTACAACGACGTAACTCGCTGCTTAACTACCATAGTATGATGCATCGTTGAAGAAATCAACTAGTCATGACTGTTTCCCGAAACCGGACTGTCGCGTTTTTTTTCGTTCAACCACGTTGTCATAATAATAATGTCACGCAGGTTAATAACTTTTTTTAATTGATTCGTTTGAGAATGAATTAAAGCAAGATTTGTTGCTATAAATTACGGACATGGCATCTGAGGACTAATTCTCTTTTTTCAATCATAGACTCGTTCTTACATACCATTCAAAAACGGCTCTTTAAATCTCTTGACAAACTAAAAGACGTAATTTAAATTTGTGTTTATACTAAATGAAAGATAGATTGTACTGAATGTCAGCTTGCTTATTTTGCTTCGGATAAGAATTTATTAAATTTACATGTCATAAAACAAGAAACTCCAACTTCCAACCACACCAATGCTGTTTGAGAATGTTCGTTGGAACTGTGGCTTCAGAAAACACTGTCTCGTTGAACTATTCTATTAAACTATTTAACGATTTTTGTGTTTAAAATAGAGATCATGATTCTCCCAAAACAAAATTACATAGGTTGAGGTTCTGACAAAATCTTAATTGCTGAAGTCTATTCAAAACATATTCAATTCATTTGATTTTTTTATTGAAGGTTTGAATGCATGATTCAATGAGTCACTCATCAAGACTTGATTCATTACTGGATGAATCGGCATTTTGGAATGAATGATTCAATGACAAATGCATTTTTAACAGCCACTTGTCGCAACTTACTGGTGTAACAATGTAATTGATGCAATCTGTATTTGAAACGTCAAGTTACTTTCATAAGGTGATTTACTCCATTTTGCTCGCTATCATAGACAGGAGTGTTTATATCCGAAATATAAAGTTTTACGTCAAATGTTTAATAGACAGCCGAATCATTGGCGTTTAGGAATTAGATTGGGTGGGTGTTTAAATTGAGATCACAATCTTTTAATTATCAATTGTGCAGCACTAGTACCCATATATATGTAAATACACAGTAACATGAACACGTGGGACCAGACGCACCTTCATAACATGCATATACGAACATAATATTGTATATAAATTATGAATAAAGTGAATTTTTGATTTACCATTCCCACAAGGAACAACGTAAATAACAGGAACCACGGCAGATCCGTGCAGCTTCGGTCCTCCAAAGGTTTCCATTCTCTTTTTGTCCTCTGCAATACAAAAACACAGTGCTTCGTGTTCAGTCATGCTTAAACTGATTATCATATGATTCAAATCAAATGCCTTCACATTAAAGATAAACATAAGGTGATCAAGAATGTCTACTGATTTTTTTTAATGAATTGGTTTTAAAAAATTATGTTTATTAATAAATCATGCCTTTTAGTAAAAAAAAAACACTACCAAACTGGGAAGAACATTTTTATTTTCTGATTAATAATAATTGCATTATTTGATTATTATTATCTTATTTTTGTCTATACTTCAGAGATTAGTAATGAATAATACATCTATTGTTGCATCAAAAAACAATAATAGAACAATAAATAAAACCTGTATTATTTATCGGTTATGAAACATTTAAACATAAAATGAATCATAAAAAATGACATCAGTCAATCTCTTCTTTGCATATCTATTTAACACGCTGCAAATGTTAATTAGTAATTTCACATGAATGTAACAGATGTTACAAATGTAACTTGTCAAAACGTACATATTCAAAAATCAATTTCACAAAACGAGCATCGGCCATATATCCAATCATAAGTACCTTTGTGTAACCAGTGTGTAGTAAAGGACAGCAGTCCCTGTAAACATGTTTACTAACACACTACACAGTGTCATGAAGACCATCAGTGTGCTGCTGACAAAGGTCTAACGAAGGTTCGCGATATCAACATATAAATGTCATGGTCAAATGTATTCATCGCTATGTGCGGCCGCATAGGACATAATAATAGGATTACATGCAGCGCAAGAGACAGTCCAGCACTTCACTAGCCCGTCAAAGGCGATCAGCCGTGAAACAATGGAACAATGTATCAACACATCCTCTCGAGATTCGACACACTGTATCGCGTATTGTCGCGGCCAGCATCGCTTACCTCTGCGCTTTCACAGCATCCCATTGCCGGAGGGAGGTTAGGACCGCAAAAAAACTAAACGCTACACCGCAGGAAAACAATAACCCCAACTTGCAGGGAGTTGACGGTGTTTTTTACCCTGCATTAATCGCGCGCGTCGATCACATGAATCTAATCGGAGGGCTTTCCCCGGATACACTGCATAATAATGTTTGTTCGCTCCTCTCGCTCCAGGTAAAAGGGATTATTACTTTAGGATTTATCGCCCAGCACTTCCTGGTGGGTTGAGCAGGTGTAGCCGGAAAAGAACGGCAGCCGTCCATTCACAGCACGAGCTGGATGAGGCGGAACGCGCGCTGAATGAAGGGATGCTGGAGGAACCCGGGAACTTTAAACCGCTCTGCTTTCATTCGGGAATACAGTTTTTTTTTTTTTTTTTTTTATGGGCTTTTAAATTTATGTATTTGTATTTTATTAATAATCTTGTTATTCACATAATAGCTTAATCATATTTTAAAACAGCTTCACTGCGTATTTTTAAGAAATAATGATAAAACATTATGCAAAACTGTATGCCAACATTTCTGACCTTAAGTACAACTAAAATATCAGAATGAATTCAGAATTATTGTTCATCCTTTTTAATGATGTTTCCAATAGAGTTAAGTTACTACAGGTTCTCACATGGAAAACCTGGTAATAGAGGGGTTTCTGCATGGAAAAAATTGTAGAAATTTAAAGGTATTGAAATTTTGGCACTTTATTTTACAGTCCTGTTCCACATGTATATACTATGTACTTATTATAGTAATTAAAATAACTGGGTAATAACTAGGTACTAACCCTGCTAAACTTAACCCATGTAGTTACCTTACATTACTTCCTTAGGTAAGTACACTGTAAGTACACGTACTGTATAATAAAGTGCAACCAAAATTTCTATCAGATCTTTGAGTGAAATCTCTGATAAATCACTTTTGAAAAACACTTTAATTTATACAGCTGTATATACAGTACATAATGCACAAATCTGTACGTAAGTCTTCTGTTCCAGATTTATACCTCATTATAATATTTTTTTTTCGTAGTATTATTTATTTCTTATTTTCCTTATTTTATTTTCTGTTCTCGTGTCATACATGTATGTATATGAATGTATGTATGTGTGTATTTTTGTACCAAGAGCTCCTGAAAAACACAACATATTCCCTGTGTGTTTGCGCACAGTTGGCGAATAAAGCCAATTCTGATTCTGATTCAAAACTAACAGCTCGTGTTTCATTCAGGAAACACTGCCATTTAAATGCCACAATCATTTCCCGATTACCCAATGATCACGTGTGAAAACACTTGTACATAAATTGATCACTTAGAAATCAAAACTCAATGTTTTAGAAGAAACTTTTAGAAGATATAAAATAGTTTTGAATGGAGTGTTTGCTTTTGCAGTTTAGAGAAAATGAGCCCTAGTTTAAGAAATTGTGTGTAAGCAAAAAAAAACTGTAATCATAAGAATTAATATCGTCTGGTTCTGGTGATATAAATATTTCTCTTTGACTGAAAATTAAAAAAGAAAAAAATTGGCTGTGGCTGTGGCCCCAACCCTCAATGCATTTTCCTACAGATTGCTATAAAAACAGGAGCAAAAGCTCATTGCTGCTTGACCACTATGAGCACAAAAGCACAAACGTCAGTCCATATGGTCATCATCACCACCCAGTTGGGAATCTGCGTCACTGCTGCCTCTCAGTGTGCTAGTCACTGTAGAAACTACCCTAAAACACACACATTTATACAGGAACTATTAACACCCAAACTCTTCATACACTTTAACTGGAGATTATCTGCCTATCACAATTTTGGCTTTGAACACCAATAAACAAATTACCATTAGCCTACTGCAATAATTGATAGCATTTTTAAGAATAGTTTGAGAATTCCTGAAAACACAACTTTAAATGTTGTAAAAATGTCAACCCAATAAAGTTTTATATAAACTTCCAAAGTTTCCCAACACTTAAAGTTAAATTGCTGCCTTAATTTCTACTAAATCTAAGTGGTGCAAGTCACAACATGCTTTGAAAGTACACTTTTTGACCACTTTGAATTGATTCCGTAATTGAGTAGAACTGACATAAATTATTGTGACAGGTTTAAGAGATAGAGAAATAGATGTTGATTTGTATTGCTGTGTGACAGACCTTCCCCATAGAAGAAACGAGCGCAAAACAGAGAGGAACTATTTTTTTCGAAGCTCTATTAATCTTAGAAGTTCTGTTAATCTTAGAAGTTCTAAACTCGTCAATCATAACAACTTTGTCCCACCTTTATCCTCCAGCTGGAGCTCGGGCGATAGGAGCTGGATGTTGACCGTCTCACCTCGCTCATCACAGCGCTCTGTCTGAGGGGTAAAGCCTCAGCCACAGAACAGCTGCATTGTTCCATTGTTCTCTGTAGTACCAGGGAGAGAGTGAACATAGTGACTTATTGTGTGTGTGTGTGTGTGTGTGTGTGTGTGTGTGTGTGTGTGTGTGTGTGTGTGTGTGTGTGTGTGTGTGTCACAGAGAGAGATAGGGAGAAAAGACAAAGAAAGAGGAGGGAGAAACTCCTCACAGATTACTGTAAACAAAGTGATTTGGTTGTCGAAACTGACTGTACTTTAATGTGTCTGTCCACTAGAGGGAGCTCAGACACAACAAACACTGTGTGAATCAAAACGGACCAATTCTACTGGATTGCTTTATAATATAATATAATATAATATAATATAATATAATATAATATAATATAATATAATATAATATAATATAATATAATATAATATAATATAATATAATATAATATAATATAATATAATATAATTTCAGAAAACAAAAGTTCAAAAGTTTAAGATCACAAAGATTTTTCTTATAAAATTAACTTTTATTTAGCAAGCATGTATTAAATTGATTAAAAGAGACGTTAAATACATTTATGTTACAAACGATTTAAATTTCAGATTATGCTGTTCTTTATGTTACCTTTTTATTCATCTAAATATCCTGTACACATGTATCACGGTTTTCACACAAAAAAAAAAAAAAAAAATTGAACACTGATAATAATCAGAAATGTTTCTTGAGCAGCAATTGAGCATATTAGAATGATTTCTGAAGGATCATGTGATATGAAGACTGGAGTAATGATGCTGAAAATTCAGCTTTGCATCACAGGAATAAATTACATTTATAAAAATGATAGAGTGGAGAGGGGAAGACAGTTACTTCAAATTAATATTTCACAATTTTACTGTATTTTTGAGCAAACATAAAAAAAACTTTTTAACAGTGCAGAGTCTTACATATTTAATCATTTTATATCATAAAGTTTTTAAAATGTGGAAAAAAATAGCATGCATTGCGTTCTGTTTATTTCCAGATTTTCAAAGATTTTGGTGTGATTTCAGACTTTTGGACCCCCTGTATTGTATATCATGAAGTAGCCTATATTGTACATTATACAATAATACAATTCAGAGTTTTCTTAAACCTCAGGTTTTTTTCATTATTCAGTATTTATTTTTTCGGGTAGTCACTGTCAGTATGTGAAAGTATTATTATCTCTCTCTAAGTGCGTGGCACTGTAAATACAAGGGCCATATAACCAAAATTATCTCTCACAGCTGGGTGGAACATTCAATTTGCTTTCCTACTTCATGTTTATGTGCAATTCAGCAGTTTTAGAGAATGCCTCAACACATTTTTAGAAGAGATTTTGAAGTCTCTGCAACATCTGTAGGAAGCTGTTTGGCTTTGCTCTTATAAACAAATCAGCCCTATTACTCCTTAAACCCATGAACTTTCCCCTTAAATGTGATAAAACAGCATTGACGTGTCTGTCACACATTTCCTTATTCAGCAGATTTGCACAGTTTTCCTTGTCCATTCTCAGCTTAGGTGTTATTATTGTTCCACAAGAGCCTTTACTCTATTTCTGACAAAGAGGAATGTGATATTTGTGTTTCATAGTATACCAGCTATGTGCATCATAGCATTCAATGTTTCTTTTACTAGAAAGCATAAGTCCTGCTCTTTATGGATGTGAAACTGTGCGAGAGCGCGCCGAAGGTGTATTTACCCAAAAATCTGATTTCAATTGCTCAAATGCTCACTGAAAAAAATGTAAGTGTTGCATTTACATACTTTGAAACAATTTTCACTTAGCAATTGCTAGTAAACTTCACATATAGCCTATAATTAGATTGTGTAGAACATGTTTTGCCTGAGTTTCTGGGAATGTATTCCATTATTTCATCACCCTCTTCTACTAAAAATGTCAGAAATATTACACAGCTTCCCGTAGCAGAGGAGCAGACATCGGTGTGTGTTGTACGTGCCAACAGTTGTACTGCAGAAGATGCAATACATGAAGCGGTAATATCAGCTGACCCTTCCTCCAGATAGTGAGAGCACACACAGGTTACTTAAAGGGATAGTTCACCCTAAAATGAACCTTATCATTTACTCAACCTGGTGTTGTTCTACTGCCGTCAGCCCTTCTTTCTTTTATGGACCACAAAATGAGTTTTTTTTTTTTTTTTTTTTTTTTTAAATGTCCCGCATGTGCTCATCCGTAGTGATCAGCAAGCTTTTAAAAAAGATGCAAAATATCACAGAATGATCCCATGTGACATGTGCCGTATCCGTATTCCAAGTGTTCTGGGGGTTTATGATAGGGTTTCGTGAAAAACAAACCACATTTTAATTTAGGCCTAATTTGTTTAACGAAATTCTTGACCTTGGCCGTTGCTCTTGTGTGCACACGGCTGGTCGCACGACGTCCCACGGTTCAGTCCGTCTCGCCCAGAAAAAGCACACAAGTTGTGAGAATCAAGATTAACGAAAAGGCGACATAAAATGTACCTTCTTCTCCGAGGTGAATATAGGCCTATGTTGTGTGTTCGTCGTTACAAGAAGTTATGGCGTTCAAATCTGTCAACTGTCATCAGACAAACTGGTGATATTTGACTCAGTGAAGAAAGTACACTGATGTAGGCTACAATGTTTTGGGGATTTCTATGCGTTGTATTTCATGTCACAGCTTGTGTGCTCTTTTTGGGCAAGATGGAGTGAACTGTGGCGATAATGAGTCTCACGAACGGGCATCGCATAACGTTAGCCGTGCACAGAAGACCAACGGCCAAGGTCAAGAATTTTGTTAAATAACCTACTAGTACATTCAATTTCGGTTTGTTTTTCCACTAAATCCTATCATACAGCCTCAGAACACCTGGAATATACAGCACGTCACATGGGATCAGTCAGTGATACTGTTGTGTCTTTTTTAAAAAGCTTGATGCTAGTCACTACTCACCATTATATGGACGAGAGCAAGCGGCCATTTATCATTATTATTTTTAAATGATATCATCAGAGGGTTGTCAACTTCAATATAGTCTGTTTTGTTCTGCCAGTATTATGAAATTGTAAAATACGGTCCATTAAGATATCATTAATAGGTTCATTTGGATAATGAGCTCTGCAGTATTTTGGGGAATTAAGATGACAGTGTTTGTGTTTCTCACAATACTAGAATACGGGATCTGGCTTGAGAACAAGGCCATGATTTCCCAGAATTTCACAATAACGGTTGCTTCTGTATTGCAACACCATGACAAACACCTAACACACACAAATGACATCTTTCTTGGCATATGCCATGGCACAATATTGTTGCTTTGTTTGTACCTGAAGAGCTGAGATTACTTAAATGTTCTATGAGAAAAAAATATATTTTCCAGATAAGGATTAAAGGATTAAGAACATACTGTACACTCAATAATTTTAAGTGTCAAATAGGTCAATATCTCTTATTCTGGTCTAGTCTGACGTCATTTATTATACAGTTTCATTTACATTCTTGTACTGAGAGAATAAAATAGCTGGAAGATAATAGATAAGAGAGCATAGAAATTAAGACATGTCCTCCCAAATATAGTCATGTGAAAAAGAAAGTACACGCTTTTGAATTCTATGGTTTTAATTGTCAGGCATAATAAAAAAAAAAATCATCTGGTCTTTAGCAGGTCTTAAAATTAGGTAAAACAACCTCAACACATGCCATATTACACTGTCATTATTTATTTAACAAAAACTAGGCCATAATGGAGAAGCCATGTGTGACAAACTAAGTACACCCTCTGATTTAATTGCTTTTAGAACCACCTTTAGCAGCAATAACTTGAAGTAATCATTTTCCATATGACTTTATCAGTCTCTCACGCTCTCTTAAGGTCCTGCCACAGCATTTCAATCGAGTTGAGGTCTGGACTTTGACTAGGCCACTGAAACACCTTGATGCTTTTCTTTTTCAGCCATTCTTTTGTAGATTTGCTGGAGCGCTTGGGATCATTGTCCTGTTGCATAACCCAATTTTGGCCAAGATTTATCTGTCAGACAGACGTTTTACTCTAGAATACTTTAGGATACAGAGGAGTTCATGGTCGACTCAAAGGCTGCGAGGTCCTGTGGCTGCAAAACAAGCCCAAATCATCACCCCTCCACCACAGTGCTTCACAGTTGGTATGAGGTGTTTGTGCTGATATATTTGGTTTTCGCCTAACGTGGCGCTGTAAATTATGGCCCAAACATCTCCACATTGGTCTCGTCTGTCCAAAGGACGTTCTTCCAGCAGTCTTGAGATTTGTTCAGATGCAACTTTGCAAACCTAAGCTGTGCTGCCATGTTCTTTTTAGAGAGAATAGGCTTTCCCCTAGCAACCCTTCCAATCAAGCCATACTTTTTCAGTCTTTCACTCTAATTGTACTGTCATAAACTTAAACATTTAACATGCTAACTGAGGTCTGTGGAGTCTGGGGTGTAGCTCTTGGGTTTTTTTACAGTTTCTCTGAGCATTGCACGGTCTGACCTTGGGGTGAATTTGCTGGGACGTCCACTCCTGGGAAGATTGGCAACTGTCTTGAATGTTTTGAACTTGTGAATAATCTTCCTCACTGTAGAATAATGGACTTCAAATTGTTTGGAAATGGCCATATAACCCTTTCCAGATTGATGGCAGCAACAATTGCTTCTCTAAGATCATGGCGTCTTTTCTCCTTGGCATTGTTAAGACACACATGCATGATCCTGACCAGCAAACAGACAAAACTTCTGCTTTTATAGAGGTGATCACACTTGCTGATGATCAATTAATCAAAGACATTTGATTAGAACCTCCTGACTGCTACTCTCTTAATTCCTATAGAAACAGTAAGGGTGTAGTTCGTCACACATGGATTCTCCATTTTGGTCTAGTTTTTGTCAAACCATGACACGGTGTAATATGTCATGTGGTGGTGTTCATCTGAGGTACCTCATTTTTGGCCAGAGGAGGACTGGTCCCCCAACTGAGCCTAGTTTCTCCTAAGGTTTTTTACTCCATTCTGCCACCTGATGGAGTTTGGGTTCCTTGCCACTGTCACCTCTGGCTTGCTTAGCAGGGGACACTTAATATTCAACAATATTATTGATCTGACTGTACAGCACTGTTGTATGAGAACTGAACTGAGCTAAGCAATGAAATGTTTTTTTGACAAACTGCTTTATAGATTATCGATGATTATAGATTACAGATGAACTGATTTAATAATAGATGATCTTCGCAAAGGAAATGAATCAACACTGAACACTGAAATGCATCATTTTCCTGTTAACACTGTAAAGCTGCTTTGAAACAATCTAACTTGACTTGAAGTGACTTGACATGCTAAAGACCAGATACGTTTTTATTGTCCTTCTTTATTTTCACATGACTATATATATATATATATATATATATATATATATATATATATATATATATATATATATATATATATATATATATATATATATATATATATATAATATGGGGGGGGGGGGTATATATATACATATACACACGCACACACATACACACTTTACATAGAGTATCACATCCCATCAACCATTTCCAAAGAAATCGATCTCACTGAAGTGAAAAGTGAAAGGGAATGAGTCAAGTGTTCTGCCTGCATTCAAGACCCTGACTGCATATAAATACTTTGCCATCATCTGTATTTTAAATAATAAATAGTTTCTGCTAATGGCTTTTAAAAAGCAAACAAAATGTCATAGTTTCCCGAAAAACAGTGGAAAAGGCACGTTTCCCTCTGCATTGTTTTCATAGCATTCATTCGTCGGCAGATGTTAGCAGTTATGCAGTTTAAGAGCTGTTTTGGGCTCCTCTTGTAGAGGAGCAGTACACTGGATGACCGACAGTAACCCCCGGCGCTCAGAGCGGATGCGCTATAAAACCACTTCAAAATCTTCAGATGCTTCTTCGCACGAGCACCACCGGCGTCACCGGAGTGAATCAATATACATCTGATTCATAGGGATTACAGCGAATGTCCATCAAAGAAGATACATCTGGGTAAGATATACATTTATGCTTCGTTTTCTTTAACAACGTTTATGTTTTTTTTAAAGAATGAACGCAAACGCAACGTTTTAGATGTATTATTGAAATTGAATACAATACAAATAGTAGCCTAGGCTAAGCGCTATAACAACAAAATTTTAGAATTTATGAAGAGAGAGAGAGAGTAAAAGTTGTCAAAAGAAATGGTTGAATGAAAGTTCAGTCTACTGGTAAGTTTTTTTTTTCCTCCCATCGAAGTAATGCTTCATGAAATTATGCGACACACACTTGATATTTAACTGCATGACAAATTCAGAAACAAAATCTGACATTGTTTTTTAAAGAAAAAACTAACAGAAGGCTAACAGAAAATAGAAAAAGTGACAACCTGTGGTTCTTTATCAGTGGACAGATCAGGATTGCTATTTGAGAACAGAAACATTAGAACAGTGAACCAGACAGACAAAGGTGCATGGTCCTACCTTCGGATCATTTTTTTTTCTCGTTTTTGTCTTCAAAACGTTAAGACGAATACACCGTTAATTTATCACATAGCCTATTCGACCCTTCTCATGAACACACAGAGCTAATAATCTCTGTAAGAGAAATATTATTTTCTTATGTGTATTCAATCAATGCCACTGTTTATACATGATTAATTTGGTTAATCGTACATGAGTTATAGATTTCCTTATGACAAGAGAAATGATTCCCAGGTAGGGAATCCCATCTCGTGTATGTTTTTTTATTTTTTTATTCTTGTTTTCATCACACTTTGTTCTTTTTTCCCAAATGGAAAAACAATAAATCCAAAATATGTGGGCGGGAATGAAACGCCCCTTTACACTGATTGGTCAACCAAACAGAATAGTCATGCAAGTCCTTTAATATATTTACTTAATGTTTAGCTTACCCCCCCCCTGGCTGTATGTTTTTCTATGTATATTATTGCAGTTCTGACTGTACATTGCCTTTATTTGTTTGAAATTTAATTAAAACATTAAAAACAAGAATAATAGTCATCCGCTGCCACAGTTGTACTGATTCTTACAGCGCTTATTGCATCTATTTAATCTCTTTCTCATCAACCAGACTAATGGCTTGACACAAACCCTACCAAGGCAGAGCCTAGACAAGGCTTCCTTCTGTGTAGACATAGTATGCCAGAGAAATGCACTATGTTTATATCGGAAGTATGAATGTACCTCGCATCTGCTCCCACGTTACCCATTAGTCCACTTATTTGACACACCGCCTGTTTTATTTAGCTGGCCAGCTCTCAAAATCTGTGTGGCAAAACTTCACGATGCACTGGACAGCACGGAGCAAATGCATTTACATTAGTATCTTTTCTAGTCGATGCTGCGATCATAACTTTTTTTAGGCAATACGCAGAATTTGTTTAATTGATATTGAGTATTAATTGATGTCACTCAAAACGGTGTGTTTTATTTTCTCTGTCAGCTAAACTCCCAAAGCAAAGTCACAGACCCGTTGTGCGACTGACTCACAGCATAGGCGAACAGAGTGGCGTTTCATTCCTGAATGAATCCGAGACTTGAGCGAATGAATCGATTGAGCGAGTAATTCAATGGCTACGTTTAAGTCCAATTTTCCTCGCTAACTTCCTTCTGTCTCGTTCACGCCGTTGTACGTCATTGCTTACGTTGCACCAGTGCCCACTACTGGCGGAAACCTTGCAATGAGTTTAAATGGAACGCCTTAAGCCCTTGATCACTTGGAATCCGCAAAGGAGCTGATTTATTATTTACAGTTTTTTTCCTTATGAATTTGTTTTATGCACCATTCTATAGTATGTTTGGGCTGTTAGAGAAAATATAAAGAAGTTCACAAACGAAAATGATAACAATACAATAACTGTGTAACAAAACTATAACTGTGTAAAAACAGTCAGCTTAAGGTAGTTACAAATAAAATGTGGTTAAATGTCAAAATAACTCCGATACCATACACTAAGAGTTCTGTGGGGTCGGGGTAAATGAAGCATAATCTGCTGTGCCTCTATGGATCTGCCTGAAGTGTACATATTAGCTGCATCCCAATTCAGAGACTGCATCCTTCGAAGGCCGCATTTGAAGGCCGATTGCATCACAGTGGTGCGACAAAGGCTGTCCCCCATACACAAAAGAAATATATTTGAAATATATTTTCAGAGTATATTTTGGAATATATGCAAATATTTGAAATTGTCCCAATAAATATATTTCACACTTAACATCATATATTTTTGTTATATTTCAGAATATATTTCAATGTTGAGCCTCTGAATAAAACTAAGGTGTTTTTGCTCCTTGAGTCTGAGCTCCATATTCTCACTATCACACTACAGTATATGAGCCAACCAGCCTGATGTATTAAATATGATACTCAACAAAAACATGCATGCTTTTTCCCCCTAAATATTATTTCATATGTGTCAGGCTTTACAGGGTTAAGTTTTGTTTCCATCCTATCCCATCTGACACAAACCTGATCATATCTGTTTGGGGATAGCTGATTAAATCACTGAAAGGATACAGAGACTGAAAACAATGTGAGCATTAGAAGATCACTCAAGAATGTCTGGACCCTTTTCGCATTTGAATAGAATCATTAGCATAGAGCAAGGCCACCGATTCTCTCCTTGACTTCCAGCAAATCTGTGCATTTTAAATGAAGCTCTTTGATCAAACATGGCCATTAGGAATAAAGCTACCTACCCCAGAGACCCTAATGGCCTGTGAAATTCCTTGCTTGATGACACTCTGACACTACAAGGTCCACCACTTCTAGGAATTATGGGAAGAAGAAAATGCTAGCCTTCCCTAAAACGGGTCATGAGGGGAGAGATGAAAAGCGAAGACGTGAGCGAGAAGCAGAGAGTCAGATAGGAGGGCTGCACTTTGTCCTGGACTTTTGAGCTGCTCTGTTGTTCGCTGCTGGATGTCTTTTTCACCCTGCGCTCCTCCGTTGTGTCGTTGCAGTTGAGAGCTGAGAGCTGAGAGTGAAGAGGGACCCGAGTGAAGATGTCTGTCTCCACTCAGCTGGGTCTGCTGCTCTGGAAGAACTTCACCTATAGACGGAGACAAACGGTGAGGACAACGGATTTATTTTGTATATATCTTTCTGGTTTCCTCGTCGTTTTTCCATCTGCTTTCACTAACAAGAATAACATTTATTCAAATATAATTTTGTGTTACGCATGTTATGCATTATGTTTAGGAATATAGCTTACTAAAAAAAGTAAAATGTGTAACAGTTATGATTCATTTCACATCATGCTGCTTTTAGAGATCAAAATTGTCACTTGAGATTATTTAGTCACTTTAGATTTAATTTTATAGGCTCTTAATTTATGGATAGTTATATAATCTGAAGATGTTCATATCCCATAACAACCCAAATTCAGTTATTTTAACGTCATTTCAATGCAGAATGCTGCTACATAAATATTCTCAGGCCAATGCAAATTCAAACCACTTTTATGTGACTCTCCTAAAAGTGATGCAGATACAGACATAGAATTCAAATCTCTTTGAAATTTTATAGGATATTTTACTCTTTAAACCATTACAAAACATGATGTGTTTTTTACATTTTATGTTTATGATTTCATTTTAATTAATGAATTTTGTTTTAATTAAATTGTATTAAATAAACAGCTTGCAAACATACTCTATCTCAAGTTAAAATTGAAATAACCCTTTAAACATGAAAGTATTATGCAATCATTTAAGACATTTACTCTTCTATAGAAATGTTTTGGCATTAAGCATTCTTGAGAATTGAGTCAAGAACCCTAGGGTTATTTCCTAAGAGTGTGACATACCATACTATGGTATTTTGATATATAACATGGTACTGAAATTTGTGTTTTTACAAGATACATTCAAGAATATGGTAATTACAAAGGATTTTTTGTGACATTCCAAATAAAAATATTTAAATGCAATATTACCATGGTACTACCGTTTTAATACATGGTTATGTCCAAAAACACATATTGGAAACTGATACTTTTTATATCTAAAGACTTGCATGAAAATACAGTCCTTAATTTACTTTTCTACAGTTTAATGGTTTAAACCAGTAGAAATACTGAAACAGATTTTTTTAGAGTGTATCGTTTAAAACAAATAAGCATTACCCACAAAAGTGCTAAATGGAGAAAGAGTGGTCAGATGGCTTTCATTCCCTATTGGGTCGATGCAGACATGCCATGTAGTTCTATATCTGGAGGGTCTGATCGATTCACTGTCATGTATTAATAATAAATGTTGTTAATAAAAACTTACCCTCACCAGAAGCCCTTACTTTAGACATTGGAGGGCTCTACAAGTCATGTTTGGTCTCTAATGTCTGCACTTCAGAAAACGCTGACTGTTTTTGTCCTCATGTGTTTGACTTTTGCAGCTCCAGCTGCTGACGGAGATTGTGTGGCCTCTCTTTATTTTCTTCATCCTGATCGCCGTGAGGTTGAATTACCCGCCTTACGAACAACATGAATGTAAGTATACTTCACAGTTGTGGACTTTTCAACCTGTGAATAGAGAGAAAAGCATTTTTAGAAGCGATGCGGTTGTGCTGTGTCTGCACAATGCAACATTTAGCTTTTAGTTTTGTAGTTTTGTAACATTAAATTCCCAACTTGCCATTGGAAAACTAAATGGCTTGCACGTGTTGCTCGGAAAACAACTTCAACGTGTGCATATTAATTGCATAACCTAAATACATGGTGCAAGCAAGGGGTGAAAATGCACGTTTTGTTTCATTGCACGATTCTTTATGGTGCATTATTATCAGATGTGTCAAGCTCGCAGGGTGTTTATGAGTTCTCGCTGATAACTAGAGGAATTGGTCTTCTGTCAGTCACAGATGTAGAAAGATTAGGTGATGTTATCAGGAGCATGCTGGGATTCAAATTTTTTGAGAACATTTAAACATGGACAAAATGTTCTATATTTTATCATCAGTTGTTATTTGATAGTACAGTGACATTGATGTTCGCATTTATTAGCTGGTTTGTTCATTGTATCGTTACATCTTGTTTTATAGCACCTGAGCTTTTATTGTGCATGATTGTTTTTCTAACCTCATTAGCAACATTTTATATATTAGGAATGTTACCATGACCTAAGAAATGCTATAGGTCGCAAACTACTCATGAATTCAAAACACAATGCCTGGCTATTAGCCTTTGAAAAGACATACAATAAATGTAGTGTCTTAATGGATACGAGTTTGTGAGATTGTGAACTTTCTGTTCTTCTTTGTGGAACTGTGAGCCTTGGTCATGAGATCTTGTTGACGTTCAAATGTGTCTGTGTGCTACCGCTTTGGTTTAAACAGGATATAGGAAGTACTGAGCAGAATTTCACTTCTCCTAAAGTCTGGATTTGTGTGAGGATGGATGAGTAGATTTGTCATATGCGAGTACAGGCATGTTGCAACCTCTCTTGCTGAAGTGATTAAATGGACATAGAACAATGTCCATCATGTTGGTAATAATCAATTTTAGGACTTCAAAAACCAGCAGTATTAATTAAGTCCCTTAAGCTATAAACAGACAAATTATTAACTTTAGCTGGACAATAACTTTATTCTAGAGCTGCTATAAAGCCAAAACACTTTACTTTAATTTCCTATTATCAATGTAAAGCTGCTTTGGAACAATCTACATTGTTAAAAGCGCTATATAAATGAAGATGACTTGACTTGACTTGACTTGACTTATGTGGATAAATGAATCCCAAGAAATATTTCACCACAAAAAAAAAAAAAATTATAATTATTGATTATACAAAAATGAATTATAATTTAAATTTTGTATTGTGTTATGACAATTAAGCACATTCTGTAAAAATACTGTAATGCATGATATTTTAATTTTAAATTCAGCATAAATTAAAAGACGTACAACAAATACTGCTAGGATATATAAAAATTTAATTTATTATCATACATAATTATAATATACAAGTTGCATTTTTATATATCCTGGCAGTATATATTGTACATCTTTTAATTTATGCTGAATTTAAAATAAAAATATGTTTACATTATTACATGTTTGTATATACATTATTAAAGTATTTTTACAGAATATGCTTAATTGTATAACAAAATACAAAACTAAATCTGTATGGTTTATATATATACACCATACAGATTTATTTTTGTATTTTGTTATACAATTAAGCATATATATATATATATATATATATATATATATATAGAAATAATGAAAATTCAGTCTTTCATGAGAACTGGGGAAAATGTGCTTGATTATTGTGGAAAAAAAAAACTTTAATGTTCCTAAAAATAGGCTTCATATTCTTAAGTTACAAAACTTCTTTTTTTTTTTTTTTTAAGTTTAAGTATGACCCATATATGCTTTTCATCAGATTCACCCTGTTATAAATTATTTTAAATTAAATAATTATATGGAATTGAACAAATATCCCCTGAATTGATTACTTCATGCTGAAAGTATTATCTTATCTTTGCTGTGCTCAGCAATGGAGCAGCTGGCAGTCTTAAGGTTGACTGATAGCAGGCCTATACATTTGACTCATTATAGAAATAACAGTGAGCCTCTGGTGTGCGTGGGGGGGGGGGGGGCATAGGTCACATATACTGCTTAGGTAATCACTTGATAAGGTCTCCTCGTAGAGTACGCTTCTTCCAGGGATGGGGAGTCTGATTTTTGCTGATGTTTTTTAGGTCTGTGGGAAGATAAGGAAGTCTAAGGGTGCACGTTGTCCATTATCTGTATATGGGTGTATATGGGCATGGGGATTGGCCGCAGGCCGCACTAGGAGGTATAAATAATCAAAATCTCATCCGGAACATCATGTCCATGCCATTGGATGTCAATCTGATAGCATGTCATTCACTATCTAAAAGCTGCCCGTTATCATGGTCAGTCATCGTGCATGAAGTAGATGAGCTTTTGAAGTCAAATGATGCATTATCTGGGAAAAAAAATATTTTACAAGAAATATACTTTTTCTGACTTCATCACTCTATTCCATTGTGTTGATTATGCTGGTTTTACCGTGTACACTTTCTTCTCTTCTGTAGAAAGCCTTAATGTGGAAACTCTTTTCAATCCTCTTCAATAGGGTAGTTCATTTCGTCTCCCTTTATTTGTTACAGGTCACTTTCCCAACAAAGCCATGCCCTCAGCAGGCACCCTGCCATGGATCCAGGGCATTGTCTGCAATGCCAACAATCCGTGCTTCCGACACCCAACCCCTGGGGAATCTCCGGGAGTCGTTGGAAACTTCAATGATTCCATGTAAGTTGTTGCCTTCAGCTGAAGACTTCGAAATAACAGGGTTGTCAGCTCTAATGTGACCTAGTATATGTAATACAAGACATTGAGTGCAATTTGGTAATAATTCTGCTTTGTTTATCAGAATCTCACGCCTGTTTTCTGATGCCAAGAAGATTTTACTGTACAGTCAAAATGACAAGAGCTTAGATGGATTCAAGGAGCTTATCAGGGCAGTAAAAGTCATGCAAAATAACACAGCTGGTGAGTACAGTACTGTGGCCTAGAATAAAAACATTTCACATTTTCTTAAAGAAATAGCTCACCTGAAAATGTCAATTCTGTCTTCATCTTCTTATCATTCCAAACTTCAAATGCCTGAGCTGTTCTTTTCCATAAAGTGAATGCATACAGTGACCAAGCTCTTAAAAGGACAAAAAAGACATCAAAGTACAATAAAAGTGATATGACTTGTGCACTGTACTCTCAAGTCTTCTAAAGCCATATTTACATTTATGCATTTGGCAGACACTTTTATTCAAAGCGACTTGCATTGCATTCAGGGTACTTTTTTTTTTTTTTTTTTTTTTCATCAGTTCTTGCTTTCCCTGGAAAATCGAACCCATAACCTTTGCATTGCTAGAGCCATGGTCTACTGATTTAGTTATATGACAACATATTCATTTATATTCAAACTTTGAAAATCAGTCAAGAGACCCACAAGAACCAATGGCATTCAGCATCATTAACATAATAAACTTAACGTTTTTATATATCAAGTATCAAGTATGCAAATGACCAAAATGAGATGCAAGCACTACATGAAGATTTTGTTCAGAAACGCCCATAGCAAATACTTCTCCTAACATGAAGTGACTCATTCGAATTATCAGTAAATCCTTGTAAACATACATACAAGTGAAAGGTTGATGCCCATCAGTCTTTGAGGATTTGTTGGAATTGTGATTTTTTTCCACTGGGAGAGGAAAAGGTGGGTGGCTGAATGAAGGATCAAGCCTTTCATACAAGCCATGGCAAGTCGGTTTGAGGGCTAGTGTGGGTGTAAAATACGCACAAACATCCCAGAATCCAATCCTCTAGCATTACCTTCTCTATTCAATTCACTTAGCGTGTGCTGGGTAAGCACCATGAACTGTCTCTTCCTGTTCACAGACTTCTCTTCTCACGCTAAGTGAGCTTTAATCGCATTTCTCTGCTAATGGAGGAGAGGTTGTACAGACGCAATCACTGAACGTCTGGAGTAACATTTTACAGTTAGTGAAATTGGTAGATGACTTTTAATTGCTCCCTTCAGAGCTATACAGACAGAGAATAAAATAAAACCAAAATTGAGCTAAAATGTAACCATAATACACTTTCCTGTTTTCCCAATGTAGAAGAGTCTTAAAGAAAAAGAGCCATGTCAGCCCACCTGTTCAAATTAAAGCTTCATTATTGTGTCTCCGGCTGTCGTGCATGACAATAGGAATGCTTTGAACTCGCCATCCAGTCATTGTGGGGCTTATCGTGGCATCCGCATGCTGCGATCTCATTCATTTCTGTCTTTATTCTCCTCTTTTGATTTCAACTAATGACAACAGACATGAATGAGTTGAGTTCGTTGGGTTTAGGTTACAGTTAAAGCTTAAACTCATTCACACCTAGATCATTTGCCGTGATAGTTGTAATGCTGGATTCACAAAGAGCTTTAAAAATCTGCTTTACAATTAGCCACATAATGGGTTACAATGTTCATTAAAAACATTCAGGCTTAAAAAATGACGCCAATCGTTGAAATGGCCAAATTAATAATGTAATGGTGTTCTCTTTGGCTATTGAGGGTTTAGTTGAGCGTTTGACTTGTATATTCACATACCTGTCCTGACAGCACTTAAACGGTTTGCGCACTTCCTGCAAAAAAAAAAAAAAAAAAAAAAAAAAAAAAAAAAAAAAAACTTTGTTCAAAAGGATGCATTCAATTGTTTAAAAGAGACTGTAAAGATGTTCATAATGTTACAAAAGATTTTTATTTCAAATAAATGCTGTTCATTTGAACTTTCTATTCATCAAATAATCCTGAAAAATATATAATTAATGACTTAAAAACATTAAGCAGCAACATTTTTTTCAACATTGATAATAAAATATGTTTCTCGAAAATAGTTTCTCGAGCAGCGAATCAGCAGAATGATTTCTGAAGGATCATGTGACACTGAAGACTGTTGTAATGTATGATATACATGAGAAATGATGCTGAAACTACAACTGCATTACAGAAATAAATTATATTTTAAAATATATTAAAATAAAAAACAGTTATTTTAAATTGTAATAATAGTTCACAATATTATCGTTTTTACCATATTTTTGATCAAATAAAAGTAGCATTGGTGAGCAAAAGGGACTTCTTTCAAAAACAGAAAAAAAGGTCTTATCAACCCGAACTTTTGAATGGTAGTGTGAATTTCAGACATAAATTACAACTGTCTAAGAACTGGATTAAGGCTTTGGAAACCCCTGCATTACATATACCAAGTATCCTGATTTCAACATGTAATTTATCCCAATTTCACCTCCTTTAAACTCTTGAAGACTTTCTCATTTTGAGCTTGCATATACCTGTCCAATCTAAAAAGGCCTAACAGATGTAATTAGCCATGACTTTACAGAAGGTCCGTGCACATGTCTTTTCAGACCCCATTGCACTCCCCTATTTCTACCCCCTTAAGCCTCTTTTCAAAAGACTGATTAGTGTGGAAGCGAATGAATAGTTCAGGAATCTACCACCTCCTGGGGGTTTCGCCCCTCCCTTGCAATGGACACACTTCCAGCCTTTGTTTCCATGAACAGCACAGAAGGAAGACAGGGAGACAGTTGGGCTGCTCTGGCCGAGGGTTATCGCAGATAGTTGTTAGCTAGGTGTGAATGACTGGCTTTATGCGTATGGATTTGAGGAGGGGGTGTCGACTGTTTGCGATCCCCAAATTTACAGACTTGAAGCATTTCCATCAAGAATAGGGATTTGTTTGGGACTCATCACTTCCATCAGATAATGTAAAAATGTGCTTTTTTTTTATTTTAAGATTTATATCATCTAAGAGGTACACTATCTTATGCTCACCAAGGCTGAATTTATTTATATTGATTTTAAAATGTAATATATTCCTATAATGCAAAGCTGAATTTTCAGCATCATTAATCCAGTCTTCAGTGTCACATCATCCTTCAGAAATTGATTAATCTTTTCCGAATAAAAAAAAATCTTTAAAAAAAATCTAAACTTATTAACAGTAGCATAATGTCACACATTTAAGAAAGGAATGGGAGTCTTAAGTAAATCTGTTCCATTTTTATGGATTTGTGTGGGCCACTTCATCCCCTTTTGTAGATTCCAGAACATTTAGGCAACTAGACTCCCCGTGTGTTGTTTGTGGAATCACGCGATGAATCAGTCGATGTTTCTTTCCACGCCCAGGTGAACCGCACTAGCTGGCCTGCTCCGACATGTACTTGAACTTTGAAAGAGGAATGAAATTTAAGGAGAGCACACGAGTGTGTAGTTAACACTCTCAAAAGCTCGCCGCCTGAATGAACAGCGCTAAGTTTCAGCAAGTGAGCGCATGTACTCAGAACAAAAGTTTGAGGTTTTCTAAGACTGTGATGTAAATGTAAATTGATGGAAAGTGGGGTGCGTTTCTAAAATAATTAATCCTAAAATAGAGGGGCGGATCTGCTCAAATTGAAAGTCTGGTCAAATTGCTGAAAAACCTATAACTACAGCCATTGTATGTTGGTTTTGTAAAGCATTCCTTAACATGCACACACTAAAGTGGCATATTTGTCCTTAGGTTTCAAGCTGAAGGACTTCCTGCGTGAAAATGAGACCCTCTCAACGTTCCTCCGGCAAAATGCCTCCTTTCCCCAGAATTCTGTGAAGAATATTCTGGAAGCTGATGTGAATCTTGAAAAGGTGAGCATCGAAAAGCATTATTTTGAAGGGGGAAAAAAACAATGGTGACCATAAGATGACTCAAGTTCACCCATTTCTTCCATGCTCAAGCTAAAACAAAGACCCAAACGTCACATCTGTTGTACAGTAATTACAGTGCATACAGTACGTATGGCACGGTCATTGTTTCTAGGTCCATTTTGATTAGTTTACACCACACATGCTGCTAATCTGCCCCTGGGAATCAGTTAAAGAGAGGAAACCAGCATGCAGCTCAATTTTTTGGGAAATCAACAGCTGTTAGCGGTGTGACGTGCCCTCAGGGCATTAAACAATCTACAGTCCTCATAAATGACCATAGGCAGCCTAGTTTTACCCTAATGTACCCTCACAATATGTATTCTAGGCATCTAGTCTAAGTACTTTATAATGACCCTCTCCTGATAATAAACTCATAGGTCATATGAACAGTTCTGTCCCGTCTATCTCCAAAACCCCTCACGGATCACATGAACACCTTCTTATCTGCCCTCAACCTTACCGGTTATCACCGATGCTCTTCATGTTTTAGGTGCTGATCAAAGGTTTTGGCGTCCATCTGAGAGATATGTGCAGCTCCACCACACTTGAGGACTTTGTGACCATCCCAGACAAAGGGGTGGCGAGATTCACCCAGGACATCATCTGCAGGTCTCCAAATAGCTGGCTAGACCAGGCCGAGAGACACTTCAAGTCCAACCTGGATTTCCTCAAACCTCTTAGGGTAAGAAACATAGTACAGTGAATCAAAATGAACAGATTTTATATGCGTTTTTTTTTTTAAATCATGGCATTATCCTTAAATATTCAATGGAAGAACCATGATATAACCATGGTATTCTCTGAAGTAATTTCTATGGAATATAAATATGGTAATCAAACAGTACCATTGTATATATTAAAAGTATCATATTCTAAAAAAAACCTATTGGTAAAACTTTAAAACAAGGTTTCATTAACAAACAATGAACAATACTTCTACAGCACTTGTTAATATTAGTTCATGTTAATTTCAACATTTACTAATACATTTTTAAAAATAAAAGTTGTATCTTTTAACATTAGTTAATGTACTGTAATCTAACATTAACAAAAAAAAATATTTTTATTAACTAACATTAACAAAGATAAATAAATGGGGTAAAAATATATATTCCTTTTTGTTAGTTAATGTTAGCTAATGCATTAACTATAATGTTAACGAATGGGACATTATTGTAGCTAAAATTCCACACAAAAATCAAAAGAAAAACATGAAAACAATAAAATATTATTATATCAGTGCAATTAATTAGTTAATGTATTTACTTAAATATTATAATTCTGTTTATATATTTTTTATGTTTGTTTGTTTTTTTTGGGGGGGGGGGGGGGGTCAAAAATATTAAAATAATATTGTTTTACAGTTGTGACAACCATCGAGAGTAATTACAAAAAGCTCTGAATGCTTTTTGATTTTTTTATTATCAACAATATGTCACAGTGCAAAACAAGGTCCTAAAACAGACTACATTGTCTTTATGCTAATTTTTCACTCTACTATCTGACACCACCTCTAAACCATGTTAATATAAGAGGGGTGTCCAGATGGTGTTGCTTTATTGTTAGCAAAGGGTGTAAATTAAACTGTTGCTGAATAAGGTACCCCCACCGTGTGTCTTAGGGTGACAGAGGTCATCATCTTATCTTCCAAACCGGTGCAATAGTGTCCTCTCCTCCTCCACTGCTGTTGATAGTGGTTTTAAAAACAAACCCAGGCAACTTTATCATTGGCGTGCATTGTGCCAAGACACAAACAATTCAACAGTCAACTAAAAGAGAGAAAAGGAAAAAGAATGAAAGAGTTAGCGGGTTATGAAGAGCGTGGGAGGATGCATGTCGTTGCCTGTTGCCCTACACACCTACCTTAATATACAGCCTGAAGGCACGGCTGGAAGTTACAACACGTCATGACAGCTTCAGTTCCTCTGTTCTGCTTCTTCCTATGATTTCCAAAAAATGTCAAGATGTCGGGTTGACTCATAGATCACGCTGGTCAATGAAAGATGATTTTGACTCAACTCAACTGGAAACCCAGATTAATGGGTCATCTTAGTTTGATTTCGCTGGCTGTTGGCATATAGAATGCATGGAATGAATGTGACCATGCGTAACATTTATGGTTCTTTGATCATTTACAATCATGCAAATTAGATGCCTCAAGAATGAGTCAGCACTAACATGAGTGACTAGATTTGATTTAACAGCCATATAAACTGATTGACACTGAACTATGAAACTAAACTATGTAAATGTATTTTAGACATATTCCATGTACATTATATATATATATATTTTTATATTGTGAATTATAAAAAATTTACATTAGATTATTTTTTTATATACTGTATATATATATATATATATATATATATATATATATATATATATATATATATATATATATATATATACAGTGCAATGCATAAGTTAATACACCCATGCTAAAGTTGACTAAAAAGAGGAATAAAAAATCATATTTTGGAAATTGAACTTAATGCCTTAATTAAAAAAATTAGGAAAAATCCAACCTTTAAGGACACCAATTTTCTTTGTGAATGAATAATGTATCGTAAATAAATAAATGTTCTTCCTTAAAATACATGGTGCATAAGTGTGTACACCCCTATGTTAAATTCCCATAGAGGCAGGCAGATTTTTATTTTTAAGTATTTTTTTATTATTAATTTTTAGGATACTATGCATCGTGATAAAGTTCCCTTGGCCTTTGGAATTAAAATAGCCCCACATCATCACATAGCCTTCACCATACCTAGAGATTGGCATGGTTTTATTTCAGTTAGCCTAATAGCTGGTTTGATTTGCATTGAGAGATGATCTTATGGAAAGTACTCCATGCCAATTCATTCATTCACAAAGAAAATTGGTGTCCTAAAAGGTTGGATTTTTCCTAATTTTTTAAATTAAGGCATTAAGTTCAATTTCCAAAATATGATTTTTTATTCCTCTTTTTAGTCAACTTTAGCATGGGTGTATTAACTTATGCATTGCACTGTATATATAAACACTATTATTTTTCAATAACTGTATTACAACTTATTACAATAATAATTTTTTCTCTGCCTTTTACCAGTCAGACATAAGGACTAATGCCACTGATGTCCGTCAAGTTTCCAAAGCCACAGACAATCTTCTGGAGAGCCTGGGATCACTGGCTGTGGAGGTAGATCTCATATTATTTATTAAGAGTTTATCACTACAGGCAATGTAAACCAATCCTGAGCTGTTCTGTGAACTGTCCATCAACTGCAAATGAGAGTTCTTTGTCATAATTCAAACAAACCTAACCCGGTAAGGCTCTAAACCATCCCATGAGAGTGAAAGTGACATTTAATGGCGGGGACAACTGCTGGGCCTGTGACGCAGGAGTAAAGGTGTCACATTGGGCTTGCATGTGTCGATGAGTTCGGTAGTGTCTCGTTTGCCAGCTGTAGTGGTGCACAGTGGGAAGAAGAGAAAGTTGTTTCAGCTCCCAGCTGGACAGATATACAACCAAGCACAGCTGAACAAGCATCCAGAGAGAGAGTCACACAATCTACTCAGCAGTCAGTATCTAAAGACTGCAATAAAGACGTTTGCTTTACACAGAGAGATGGGCGTTCATGACCTGTTTGCCCATACAAAAGCCTCTCTGTTCTCTGCTTCACTGAAAGGGAAACCTTTGGCTACAAGTCTCACTGAATGGAACACTAAACTCAACCCATTTCTCTAATCTGGCTCACCCTCATGTTTGAGACGGATGGTGAATTCCAGTAACCTTTTACTGTGTTGGTACGAGACTGGATGAATGCTGATTAAAGTGAAAAACAATACATTAGACATTCAAAAACCTTGAAAGTTTTATACATTATAATTCATTTGTTTCAAATGATATATATTGATTTAAAATATTTTTTTGTTGTTGCAGTGCAGTTATTTAGGAGTTTTCTCTGTACAGCTTTGTTTTAGAAGGGACATGAGGGGACATTATCCCTCCCTCCTCTCTATTTTTGCGGTATGACATCTGTTGCACTCTCCACCCTCCATTCTCTTGGCACTTTTACACTAAAATAGCAGCAAGTGACTCGCATGCTTGCTGAGTCAGATCCGTAAGGCTCACGTGGTTTCAACCAGCAAAGCTTTATGCTGTGCACCACACCTGGTTTAAAATGAATGACCAGGAGACACAATTCTCTACTCAGTCAAACTATCCTATCCTGAAACTATCCAACTACTGCATATTATTCAGTATACACTGCTTTTTTTTTTATTAAATGTACGCATTATGTACACAGTATACATACTACAGAAATAGTAAGTGTATAGTGTGCTTATCCGAACATAGCCAGGTGTGAAAGAAAAATCACTAATGAGATTTCTTTAATGTCTCAGTTGCTTAGACAGCAATGAGATTAAATGGAGACACTGGAGACTTTTTCGTAAGTCTTATAATAAAAATGAAAGTTTCCTCTTGGGTTTGCTTTAACGTGAAATATCTTGACCAGCACAGAATAACATTTCTCTTCTTGTCAGCCACCCTCCAAAAGCAAACCTCCCAGTTTAGACATGCATTTATGTTAGATTTCTGTTATGTTTGACAATCCTTTGTTTGTTGAAAAAGCAGAACCAGCTTTTCATGGGAGGGTTTATTTGTCTAATATTAGTTGTGTTCAATTTGACAGGCCCTCGGGGGATCTGCTCTCTGGATTCAGGATTGTTGGTTAAACATCCAAACAGGAGTTAGACAATGACAGTAGCTTTTAAGGATTTTGCCTAGCCTGCAAACATAGCCTGCACTGGCGTAATAATGAAATACTAACATTATTCCTTGTAATGCTTGTCAAATTTCTCTTTGATGTACTGTTAAAGGGATAGATATCCCAAAATTTAAATTATTTTATTATTTACTCACGCTCATGTTGTTCCAAACCAGTATAACGTCCTTCAAGGAAGCACAAAAGGAGTCGCTCTTTTAGGCTCTTTTCAATTACAATGACTAGAAACTGGAGCTTTCGTTCTCTAAAAAGGACACAAAAGCATGGATCATGATAGTAGTTCAAACGACTTGTGTATTATGTTCCAAGGATTTCATGGGTTTGTGAACTAATCACTCTTTTGTTTTCAGTTAATTATTTGATTCAAATCACAAAAAATTATGTCTGAATGATAAATTCATGAATCAGATTGAACCAATTCTCAAGCGTCTCAATGATCTGGTCGCAACCATTTACATACACCAATTGCTTAAATTGCTATCATATGGCTTCAGTTGGATATTGTGTTGAATTAACTACTTTTATAGTGCTTTTGATGCTTGAAACTGCATAGAGTGACTAGTCATTCTTCAACATGAATCCATTTGTTCTTAAAGTCCGCCTGTAGTCAATCATTTTATCCCTTAAAACTCATATTTGATCAGCAAAATTACATATTTAAATGTTTTTTCCTAGAAAAAAAAATCTTCATGCCTTAAAATATCTTGAATGTAACTCCCTTGCCTCATTTAGTATTCGCGGTTCTATGAATATGCAAATTAGCCCCGTCTCCACTCACTCTCACCAGCTCAGACATCCAGTCGTTGACGATCACACGTTGACCTGATTGGTTACAAGGTAGTTTGTGACGTCAGAAACACCAGCGATTTCAAACCACGTTTTTGAGACTGTCTTTAGTTCACTGCAGTTTTAAGGAGAAAATACTCAGCAATAGTGTTGGCATGAATTTACACATGGTTTGTCTTAAAGCATATTAAAAACACCACATAGACGTATAAACAATATTAAAACCTTGATTTTTACCCGAGGGAGACTTTAAATAAAAACATATGCGTTAGGAACAACATGAGGGTGCTAGAATGATGACAGAATTTTTCTATTTTGGGTCAACTAATTGATTAAAAACACACACCAACTTAATATAGAAAACGACATGCCTGTTTAACGAACTGATGAAAACCACTAAGTAAATTGGTTGTGTGATTACATATCAATCAGACACTTATCAGACTCGGTTAAAATTGTAACATTCATCATTCTTTCAGCTGGCCAGTATGAGGAGCTGGATTGACCTGCGAAATGAGATCCTGTTTCTGACCGAAAACGCCACTGGCTCTCCGAGTCTGATGTACCAGGCTGTGTCCCGTATTGTGTGTGGACACCCGGAAGGAGGTGGCCTCAAGATTAAATCCCTCAACTGGTACGAGGACAGCAATTTCCAGGCGCTGTTCGGCAGCCACAACGATAGTGATGACGAATCGGCTTCAGTCTACGACAATACCACCAGTACGTCAAACCTACGACTGTTTCTTTTTTAGTATTATTAATATAATATTATAGTATTTATTAATAGCTTTTATATTTTCAGTTTTCATTTTAATAATAGTTTTAGTAATTTTGTTTTGTCGTTGTTATTATTTTTATATTTAGCTTTTTTTTATTTCTGTTTAGTTTTAGTGATTTCAGTACTATTTTTATTTAGGTTTAAGTTTGTTTAAGGTTTTAATATTTATATTCTGCTTTATTTCAGTATTATTTCAATTAACAAAAACAATTTTATATAGTTTTAGTTAACAATAACAACCCTGCAATTAACATGCTTTTTCATAAACAGCATGCACTGCATTGGAAATAACATACTAGCAGTATACAATACGATACAGAGTATGCAGTAAACGGGTGCTAAATTGTCCTTTAATGCATATTCTCATGCATTGTGTTTCTAGCTCCATACTGTAACAACTTGATGAGGAACATGGAAGCCAGTCCCATCTCTCGGATGATCTGGAGGGCATTGAAACCTCTTCTGATGGGGAAGATCCTCTATACGCCACATAGCCCTGCAACCCAGAAGATCATTCATGAGGTAACCATATTGAAAAAAACATGTGCATGATGCATGCATGAATCTGCAGTGCAATTGGAGCAACTTCCTAATTCTTTCCCAGGTCAACAAGACATTTCAGGAGCTCGGAATTCTACGAGATTTAGGAGGAATGTGGGAAGAAGCCAGACCGAAGTTTTGGAACTTCATGGAGAATAGTGAAGAAATGGATCTGATGCGGGTAAGTTATGTCTTACTCTCATTACTGCCCCTATGTGGCTGGTGGTTGCGGTGCAGGACTAGAGAACTAGTCAATATTACTGATATTGAAGCTGATGTCAACGTCCATCTTTTTGTTCTTCCAAACACAGACGCTTCTTCGAAACAACGCCACTGCTAGTTTCTTTAGTGCCCAGTTGGCTGGGACTCAGTGGAACGTGGAGGATGTTATCAGCTTCTTGTCTAAGCACTCCGAGGACACGCGTCCCCATGGGACGGCATTTACGTGGCGGGATGTCTTCAATGAGACGGACCAGGCCATTATGAGCATATCCCGTTTCATGGAGGTCAGAACAGCTCTCTTTCATACTACCTTTTCCTTTCTTTTCTCCTCCCACACACATCCTTTCTATCTCATAATCCATCTGTCTCCCACATACATACTTTCACATTAAACACGTCAACAACCTATCATCAGTTAAATAGTACACGCATGTCACAACCACCAGGATTTCAAGTTTTTTGGGAGAAAGGCACGTGCAAAACGTGCTTGGATAACCTGTTGCATGAATTGTGTGGGTTTTTGGGGTTTTAATGTCTATTCCAGCAATATGATGTCTGTTAGTTTGACAAAAGGAGATCTGAAAGATAAAAAGGAAGTGAAAATCAACTTTTATTTAGGTTAAAGACATTGTTCCCTAGTCATCGCCGTTTTTAATGGGTCAAAAGTTCCCTTTTACAGTAATACAAAAACAAGCCAAAGATTATTACAGGTCAAATAGATTTAGTTATAAAAGTTATTGATTAAACTGCACACAACAGCATGTTTACAGTCTAATATGGTCAAATAAAAATCAATTGACTATCACTAGAAAGCGAAAGTCACATTGTGACTAAATTATGGTGTTTTTTACAGTGTGTAAACCTGGATAAACTTGAACCTGTGAGCACAGAGGAGAAACTGGTGAATGAGTCCATGAGTCTCCTGGATAACAGAAAGTTCTGGGCAGGAATTGTGTTCCTGGACGTACAGCACAACACCTTGGAACTTCCACCACACGTCAATTACAAAATCCGCATGGATATCGACAACGTGGAACGCACAAACAAGATTAAAGATGGGTAAGTTTGCTTTTCTCAGCTGTCCAATGATGGAAATTTCCAGTTTAATGAGTATGCTTGCTATGAAATCAGATGCTTATTGTGTTTTTTGTTGGAAGGTATTGGGATCCTGGTCCCAGGGCTGATCCCTTTGAGGATATGCGGTATATTTGGGGAGGATTTTCTTACCTTCAGGATGTAGTTGAACACAGCATCATCAGAGCAGTTACTGGGACCAAAGAGAAGACTGGTGTTTATATCCAGCAGATGCCTTATCCATGTTATGTGGATGATATGTAAGTATTCCACTGCACCACACATAAACCTAGATGAATTACAGAGATGACAAATTATCAAGGATCATCTTTAAACTACTTCTCCTGCAGAAAAAATTGCATAATAATAATACATTTTATAATGCGCTTTTCTAAAACCCAAAGCGCTAGTCCAGCATGCTTGTCCTGACTGCTTTATGGTTGTCTTTCAGTATGTTATATAACAGCAGGAACAATTATTGAAAATTCTTCTCATTTCTCATAGTTTCCTTCGCATTATGAGCCGCTCCATGCCTCTCTTCATGACTCTGGCCTGGATGTATTCGGTGGCCATCATCATCAAAGGCGTCGTCTACGAGAAAGAGGCCCGACTCAAAGAGACCATGAGGATTATGGGACTAGACAACGGAATCCTGTGGTTCAGCTGGTTTATTAGCAGCCTCATCCCTCTTCTCGTCAGTGCAGGCTTGCTGGTTCTTCTACTCAAGGTACTAAAAAGACATTTGCAGATCTTATTTCCTTTCCTTTTCCCCTACAAAAAAACTTAATTTAATTATCAAAGATTATTTAGATTTGGTAACACTTTATTTCGATGGTCCACATTAGACATTCTACTAACTATAATTGACTGTCTGCTTAATATCTGCTAACACTTTATTTTTATGCTATCAAAACAGACATTCTATAAGTAACTTTAAAACTATGTACATGTCAACATATTCTACTAACCTGAACCCTAACACCTAACCATAACCTAACAGTCTACTAATACTCTAATGAGAGTTAGTTGGCATGTAGTTGCAAAGTTATTTACAGTTAGTAGAATGTTTTAAGTGGACCATCGAAATAAAGTTTAACCTTAGATGGCATTATATTTTTTGGGGTGTTGTATTCAAAATCAACTTGGCTTAAAAATCTGAGGACCACATTCCCTCTGAGTTTGAATTTACATCTCACTTCTGTCTTAAGATCTGTGGTTACACGTCATTTTTTTGGTGGCTTAGTTACATTGTACTTACTCAAATAAGTACTGAGTAATATTAATTAACTACATGTACCATAGAGTTCACCATAAGGGTTAGGGTTTGGTTTAGGGTTAGCAACTTGTAATTATGCATAATTTCCTGTTATTACTATAGTAAGTACATGTAGTAACGTGTAACTACGTCACCGTAAAATAATGGTGAAAATGGTAACAAATAAACTTATTTACCAGTGATGTCTTACTAACACTAAATAATAATTATTATTAATAATAATAAATACTATAATAGCATATACTGTTATTATTATAACTATAATTCATTATGTACAATTCTTTAGGAAATATTCATCAAAATAGCTAGTGACAAACGTTCAAACCACTCAGTCCAGAGATACTCAACCTGATTTCTTTTACCTTTTCAGATGGGAAATCTCCTGCCCTACAGTGACCCTGGCGTAGTCTTTCTCTTCCTCGGGTCATTCGCTGTGGTAACCATCATGCAGTGTTTCCTGATCAGTACTGCGTTCGCACGTGCCAACCTGGCAGCGGCCTGCGGTGGCATTATCTACTTCACCCTGTACCTGCCTTATGTGCTGTGCGTGGCTTGGCAAGACTACGTGGGCTTCACCGCCAAAGTCATCGCTGTGAGTTTTACGACCACCTATGGAAAATAACTCAACTTTACAGTTACAAATGTGTGTGTGTGTGTAGCGCCATCGGTTGTTGCTGTGCTGGGCCAAGTGCATTACGTTATTTGTACAGTATATTGCATAAGGAAACACATTTATACTGATTCCCTTATCTAAAATGACTTACATGGGCGATGACAATATCTTAACTGTAAAATTGCACTTTAAACCCATTGTAGGCTAACACTAGATTACAAGGAATCTACACTAGATTAATGTGATAGATTAAAGATCTGGGACACTAATACAAGAGTTCAGTTAAAGGTGAGCCAGCAGGGAAGAGTTACTGAGATTACTTTGATCAAGGCACTTAACCCCGGGTTATTCCAGGGCAGTTTGATCCTGTTACCTAGTTACTTGTAATTAAAGTGACTTACTGTAGGACACACTGGTCCAGCCGACCAATCAGAGCACATTGCTCTTTTTGGAAGGAGGGGCTTCATAGAGACAGGAACTGACAGACTGGGAAGAGAGGTGCTGCTACAAAGTAAAATATGATAAAAGTAATGTGTTGTATACATTCAAGCATGAAAACCTATTCTAGTAGACCCCAAAAACAAAATCAAGACTTTGTAAATGGGCATAATATGGCCTCTTTAACAGTATGATTTCATTTGAACTAAAACAATATTTTAAAAAGTAATGTAAACAATTTAATCCGACAGAAATCATACCAGTCCGATTTTTGCAACGCCAGACTAACAGACCCATAAAATTTAACTGCATTATGGAGGGTGGAAACGTATTCTGTAAAACTAAATTAGTTATTTTGGTGCAAGAAACCTTGACTAAAAATTTAAGTGGACTTCAGGAGGGAAAAAAAAACAGAACACTACTTACGTCCAATTTGGTTGTCTCCACAGAGCTTACTGTCTCCAGTGGCGTTTGGGTTTGGCTGTGAGTATTTTGCACTGTTTGAGGAGCAGGGTGTGGGCATCCAATGGAATAACCTCTTCTCCAGCCCATTGGAAGACGACAAATACAACCTCACCACCTGCCTCATCCTCATGTACTTTGATGCCTTCCTGTATGGGGTCATGACCTGGTACATTGAGACCGTGTTCCCAGGGCAGTATGGCATTCCCAGGCCGTGGTACTTCCCCTTCACTAAATCTTACTGGTTTGGAGAGAAAAACACAAACAATACTGCAATACATGGAAAGAAGGGCAATGCTGGGGGTAAGAAACCTTTTTGATCACTAACGTGTTTTAGATTTCTGGCCAAAATGAGAAACTGATGAGAAGTTTCATGTTATGAATGATTACTCATAAATAATAAAAATCTATTTAATTTTGTCAACAACAAAAAAGATAAAAAATACTAGACATAATCATAGTTTTAAATGGTAAATTTGGTGAAATGGTAAAAATGGTGAATTTAGGCATCACAGCATAGCAAATAAATATCATTTTCATAATGTACATTATACAGTATGAAAAATCTATATTTATTTGCTACAGATTAAATATAATAGGGTTATTAACTCTAAGTGAGTGTCAGATGAAGGCAAAGGTCATCTAAATGTAAAAATAGGGGGAATAAATATTGTGCATCACTTTTATTTTTTATATTAAGCATTTAAATGCAGCTGTGAATTTGTTCATTAGACATATTATTCACTAAAAAAAGAGTAATTGTGTTTTGTGTTGTTTTTTTTAAGCCGTTTGCATTGAAGAGGAACCAACTCACCTTGAACTGGGAGTTTACATTGAGAATCTTGTGAAGGTCTACCGTCACGGCAAAAAGCTAGCGGTCGATGGCTTGACACTTGGCTTCTATGAGGGGCAGATAACCTCCTTTCTAGGTCACAATGGAGCTGGAAAAACTACCACCATGTAAGTTCACATTCTGAAATTAGTATAAAATATTATTATTGCCAACGAGCTTACTATTAAAAGTTAAATAGACTACAGTTCAAAATGTTGGGGTCAGTAACCAAAGAAATTAATAGTTTTATTCAGTAAGGATGCATGAAATTGATCAAAAGTGGCAGTAAAGATATTTATAATGTTAAAAAAAGGTATGTCAAATAAATGCTCTTCTTTTTAACTGTCTATTCTTCAAAAAATCCTGAAAAAAGTCATGGTTTCCACAAAAATATTAAACAGCACAAATTGTTTTCAATATTGATAATAATAAGACATTTTTCTTGAGCACCAAATCAGGAATAACTTACATTTTAAAATATATTCAAATAGAAAAGAGTTATTTTACCTTTTGGTTATAATATCTAACCCTTCAATTCACCTTCAATGTTTTTAGGTCTATCCTGACTGGCCTTTTCCCTCCCACCTCTGGCACTGCGTATATCATGGGCAAAGACATTCGCTCAGAGCTGAGTTCTATCAGGAGGAGCCTCGGAGTGTGTCCACAACACAATGTCCTCTTCAGCATGTAAGTGCCTTTCTCAGACCTACAAGAAACGATCAAGGAAAATAATTCGAAAAAAGTCACATATTAGTTGATGTCAAGGTTGTATAGATCAGTTCTGTGGATGATAATCCACTCTTGCTTGGCCTGGGGTATTTCAGGTTGACAGTAGAAGAACACATCTGGTTCTATGCTCGACTGAAGGGTCTGTCTGAGGAGGAAGTGAAGGCTGAGACGGAGCAGATCCTGACCGATACTGGCCTTCCACACAAACGCAAATCCAGGACCAGCCGATTGTCAGGTGTGTGGCATTATGACCTTTGAAATTTTGATATGTTGGTTGTTTGATTTGTTGCAAACAATTTTTGTGTTCTTCAGGTGGTATGCAGAGGAAACTCTCGGTAGCCCTTGCTTTTGTTGGAGGGTCAAAGGTTGTCATTCTGGACGAGCCTACCGCTGGTGTGGATCCATACGCTCGTAGAGGCATCTGGGACCTTCTTCTGAAGTACCGTGCTGGTAACCACCCTATGCATTTGGACATGAGTCCATTTTGTATTTATATATAAAGAAAATACATTTATTAATCATAGAAGACTGTGGGTATTTTTTTCAGGTCGCACTATCCTTCTTTCTACCCATCATATGGATGAAGCAGACATTCTGGGCGATCGTATTGCCATCATTTCCCATGGAAAGCTTTGTTGTGTGGGTTCCTCGCTGTTTCTGAAGACTCAACTGGGAACCGGATACTATCTTACCTTGGTGAAGAAAAACTCTGAACCTTCTCTCAGTTCTTGCAGGAACTCGAGCAGCACAGTGTCTTTTGTTAAGAAAGTAAGTGCACTTCAGGTTGCAAAAATCAGTGAACACGTTGATTTGTTGGTAAGCTAATGGCTAAACACTGTTGTTTCATTGGTTTTCTAGGAAGACAATGCATCGGTCAGCAGTTCAGATGCTGGTCTTGGTAGCGACCAAGAGAGCGAAGCTGCCACAGCGATTGGTAAGGCAACACCTGACCTCAATCTTTAAAATGATGGATAACTGTTGATTTCATCATATTCTAACTGAATCTTCACTAAAGTTTTTACTCTGTTCAATATGTTCTGCAGGAACAACATGGCCCGAATCTTCTGTTGTTCCTGTTGATGTGGCCCTCATCTCCAGTCTAATCCTGAAGTATGTTCCCGCTGCTCGCATGGTGGAAGACCTCGGTCATGAGATCACATATGTGTTGCCGTATGAGTCTGCCAAAGATGGTGCTTTTGTTGAACTCTTCCATGACTTGGATGATAGGCTCGCTGACCTTGGAATTTCGAGCTATGGTGTCTCAGATACTACACTTGAAGAGGTACAGAGTAGCTTGTCTTGTGTTTTATCTGTCAACAAAAATCTTTAGGATGTTAACTGTTATTATGCAAGTTCTTAATGATCTTTCTATTTTGATATAGATTTTCCTTAAAGTGGCAGAGGACAGTGGAGTTGACGCAGAAATCATCTCTGGTAAATTTTTAGCTCTCTAGAAAACTGAATAAACAGTAGAAAAAAACAAATCCAGTTAAGATCTCATCTTGTATTTATAACTTTGTTAGATGGAACTGTGCCAGTGCGCAGACATAGACAACATGCATTTGGTGGTGACCACCAGAGCTGCCTCAAACCCCTGACCGAAGACGATGACTTTGACTGTACCGAATCTTATGGTGATCCAGGTAAACTTTAAAGCCCTAAAATATATACTGTATCATTAGATTAGAGACAGACAAATGTCTTCTTAATATTCTTGGTTTTAAATGTGTTGTTGACAACTCCTGTTGATATATTTGATCACCAGAATCCAAAGAGACAGACTATTTCAGCGTGACTGATGGAAAAGGATCATATCAAGTGAAAGGCTGGAGTTTAAAGAGGCAGCAGTTTGTGGCATTATTATGGAAGAGATTTCTTATTGCTCGCCGCTCAAGGAAAGGCTTTTTTGGACAGGTAGGAATGGGAAATATAATAAAAAACTAAACCTGGGCTCCGTTTCCCAAAAACAACATAAGCTTAAGTAGATCATATAGACTATTGGTGTCAATGGATTCTATGATTCCCAAAAGTAGATCATAGAGACTTTCCATTTCTACAATCTACTTAGGCTTGTGCGAAATGCAGCCCATGTCAGTAAAGTTCTGTTTTGATCAACTCACTTTGATTCTCTTTGCAGATTGTTCTTCCCGCTGTGTTTGTGTGCATCGCTCTAGTATTCAGTCTTATTGTGCCACCATTTGGAAAATATCCCAGCCTGGCTCTTAATCCCTGGATGTATGAAGAACAAATCATGTTTATCAGGTACGTAAGGACAACATGTGTTATTCAACATAAATTTAAAATGCTTGCAGGGAACCATTTTGATTAAATACGGTCATTATTTGTTATAGTGATGATGCTCCACATGATATAAGCACACAAAAATTACTCAACGCCTTATTAGATGATCCTGGCTTTGGAACACGATGCATGGAAGGAGAACCAATTCTGTAAGTAACTTCGAGTATATGAAACACCAAGATTTTCTTGCAACTGTTAATGTTTTTTTTTTTCACTCTGGAAAAAACTAAGCCTGTTTCTCCCATGGTTTTAGTGAGGCTCCCTGTACAATGGGCGATGAGGAATGGTCTACACCAGAAGTGGAAGAAAGCCTGATGGACATTTTCACAATGACAAACTGGACCATGGACAACCCATCGCCAGCTTGTGAGTGCAGCTGTAATGGCAAAAAGAAGATGCTCCCAGAATGCCCTGCCGGTGCTGGTGGACTGCCACCTCCTCAGATTAAGATCAGTGAAACTGAGACTCTCCAGAACCTGACAGGACGAAACATCTCAGACTATCTAGTGAAGACTTACGCACAGATCATTGGGAAAAGGTATGGGCTGATTTTGTATCTACATGAACTGAAATAGTTCAATACTGCCATTCAATGGGTAAACAAATGGTTTCTTTCAAAGCTTAAAGAACAAGATCTGGGTGAACGAATTCAGGTATGGAGGATATTCACTGGGCGCTAGAAGCACTCAGGTACTTCCTCCTGCTGAGGAGATCGATGATGCCATCTCTCGAGTCAGGGAGATCTTCCAGCTGGGCCAGGTAAACCAAAAAGCTGATTCTTACGATATGAATCAAACAGCTTTCAGGAATAGTGCGTGAAGTATTTCTTCTTATCCTACTCTTTTAGAACTCCGGATCAGCTCCCGACCGTTTCTTGAAAAGCCTGTCTGCCTTCATCAATGGGCTGGACACTAAGAATAATGTCAAGGTGAGTGACAGCTGGACGACTGCTATTTTAAACCCATTAAAGACAATATATTTTATATTTAAAGTCTACTTGGAGTGATCTTTATTGGGGTTTCGTTATTATTTTCAGATATGGTTCAATAACAAGGGCTGGCACAGTATTGGATCCTTCCTCAATGTAATGAACAATGGCATCTTGCGTGCCAACTTACCACCTGGCAAAGACCCCCGTCAGTTTGGCATCACTGCGTTCAACCATCCGCTCAATCTGACCAAAGAACAGCTTTCTCAAGTGGCCCTGTAAGCATTGAAACATTGATTACATTTAAATAACATTTCTTAAGGACGATCATGTTTTTCTAATCTCTCAACTATGATTTATGCTATTTCAGGATGACCACCTCAGTGGACGTGCTGGTTTCCATTTGTGTGATCTTCGCCATGTCCTTCGTTCCCGCCAGCTTTGTTGTCTTTCTTATTCAGGAACGAGTGAATAAGGCCAAGCATATGCAGTTTATCAGCGGAGTTCAGCCATACCTCTATTGGCTGGCCAACTTTCTTTGGGATATGGTGAGTGTCTGGTTTTGCTTTCATATCCCTTAATGTATTCACCTACTTGGCTGCTGACTCTTATCTTATTTTTGTCTGCTTTCTGGTATAGTGCAATTATGTCGTTCCTGCTACTCTGGTGATCCTGATCTTTGTGTGCTTCCAACAAAAAGCCTACGTCTCCGCCACCAACTTGCCTGTTCTTGCTCTTCTTTTGCTTCTATATGGGTAAGACAGATAAAGACATTCATATGAAACTAATTTAATTACCTCAATAAGGCGATAATTTATTGGTATACTGATAATAACACATAAATAGAAATGGAAAAACCAGACTATGAACTACATTCATCATAGAAATTATAAAGTATGTTTTTAGAAGAAAATGTGAAATAAAAATAGGAAAAAATGGATTATAAACTTAAAATTTCAAACAAGAAATAAATGTAATACAAAATCTGATGAAAATGTGAAAGAATAAAAAAAAAAGTTAATGTAAGTACTTTTTTGAAAAACATTGGGGGGGGGGTAAAACGAAATTATGTTAGGTATATTTTCTGAAGAAATGTAATAAAAAACAGAAAAATAAAACATTATGATGTACAATTAGTTATGTGAGTGGTGTTTGTTTTTGCAAAATCTGTCGCTAAGATAGACTGATTAGGGCCTGACATGAGGTCAGAATACACTGCCAATGTGCATAGCATTTTCCCTGATGATAAATAATTATTCTTGTCTCTCCTCAGATGGTCCATCACTCCTCTCATGTACCCGGCTTCTTTCCTCTTCAAAATCCCCAGCACTGCTTATGTGGTTCTCACTAGCGTAAACATCCTTATTGGGATCAATGGGAGCGTCTCCACATTTGTCATGGAGTTATTTGGAAACAATGTGAGAAATTACTTTTTTGGTTTCATCCTAATGCAGTCCTGCTATTTGTGTTGCTGAGGGGTAATTCACAAGCACAAGTAATTCTGACACCTCTCATCCTCTTCTGCAGGAGATTGGTGGCATCAATGACATCCTGAAGAACGTTTTGCTCATCTTCCCACACTTCTGCCTGGGTCGAGGTCTCATCGACATGGTGAAGAATCAGGCCATGGCTGACGCTATGGAGAGATTTGGTAAGATTAGCTTGCTCCACTTTAAAAAAAACAATTTTGCAGACAGATTACGAGAATTAGATCAATGAAGTTTATAGTCTGACCTCATAAACTTGATAAAAGACAAGTATATGAGTTCTCTGGTCTGTGTATTAAAGATGTAGTAAGCGATTTCTGAGAAACACAAACAAACGCAAACAATCCAAAACACCAATCCAAACAAACACACCCCTCGCTTCTTTGCTCCGCCCCCAAAATGCACAAACATGCAATTATAGTGGATGTCTCTTTATCATAGCTGAAGCGAAGGAAAATAATGCTTTGTGAAAAAAATAAAGTGAAGTTGACAAACAAACGACAAGGCAAAAAAAGCTAAAAATTAACATATAGTACACAAGAGTATCTACAAGCAAGAGTTGGTTGTTAGTTGCCAGCAGCACACCAGCTCCAGACCAACAATGACACTCAAAACTGTCCTGTTACTACAGCTAACATTACAACAACACCATATCTTGGTTCTGTGAAACAAACGTTTCTGAAAAAATGACGTTACTCGTATATGGAACAGAAACAACGCAACCTCTGCATCCGTCAGGCCTTAGCTTTTCTAATATTAACGCAGGTCCTAAAGCTCTTGCCTGATCATAACCCTTCTTTGTCCAGTTATATTCCTCTGACCTCTTCGCTTTTGTAATGTCTCTCAGCCATCTCTCTTTCTTCAGTTCAAATCTCCCTCTTGCTCACTCTCTCTCCTTCCCCATCATGATTGGACACGCCCCTACTGCCGATTGGCTACAAGTGTGTTGTGCTGCTCGGTCCGGTCCACTTCCAACAGCGTTTCTCAGAAATCTCTTGCTGCACCTTTAACTGTAACTACTGCAAGGGTAATTGTTATAGATGCTGAATGCTCTCTTTCCTTGCATTAGGTGAGAACCGTTTCCGTTCTCCACTGGAATGGGACATGGTAGGCAAGAATCTTTTTGCTATGGCTGTGGAAGGAGCAGTCTTTTTCACCATAACAGTCCTTATCCAGTATCGTTTCTTCTTTAAACCCAAGTAAGCATCATCACAACATGATATTCTGAAAGAAACAAATAGCATTTTCATGAATTGCTAATGAAATTATGGTTGAACATAGTTTTATCATTTTAGAAGATCTAAAGTGATGGGTTGTCTATTTTCTGTAGGTCTCTAAGTGCTAAGTTGAGTCCGATTGGAGAGGAAGATGAAGATGTGGCCAGAGAGAGGCAGAGGATCATGAATGGAACTAAACAAGGAGACATTCTTGAACTCCGACAACTCACTAAGGTCAGCAGAAAACCTCAGCTAATGATCACAGACATCAATTTTAGTACTTAAAATTATGTGTAATAAATGGTGCCCTCATCAATGTCATCTTTTCTTTTCCAGGTGTACAAGCGGAAACAGAAGCCCGCTGTCGATCGTCTATGTGTGGGAATTCCTCCAGGAGAGGTAATTCATGACAGATGCCTCATGATCAGCCTCATCCAAACGAGTCACTCTTATTCACAGCAACTGTACGACCATAAACTGATGTCTGTTTTGTTCTACTTTCAGTGTTTTGGTCTGCTTGGTGTCAACGGAGCTGGAAAGACCAGTACTTTTAAAATGCTGACCGGAGACTCTGTGGTCACCAAAGGAGAAGCATTCTTAGCTGGAAAAAGGTAGAGAGTACAGACATTCAAATAATGTAGTGATGAGAACAGACGCTACTTCCTCATTACAGCTTAGTCTATATATACTTCTGTGGTTGCTTGTTTTTGATGACGCTGCTTTTTCTTGTCTCAGTATTCTCAGAGAAATAGATGAAGTACATCAGAACATGGGCTACTGCCCTCAATTTGACGCCATCAATGATCTGCTGACAGGACGGGAACACCTGGAATTCTACGCTATCCTGCGCGGTGTGCCTGAGAATGAAGTCTGTGAGGTGGGCAGAGCTTATAAACTAACACACATATTTAAATAAGTATTTACATTTTTTTTATATCATTTCATGGAATTAGACCTTTATGGTGAATCTCACACACCCGGGCCATATTTCACCTCCACCCTCCCAATACCTAAATTTGACATGCCAATTAAGTTTTTTCTTTTCATTACCAAAATGCAAAAACTTTTTAAAAGTATTTATACAGCCTTCAGTATATGCTCATTTAAAAAAAGAAACATAAGCAAAAATATAAGCATTTTTAAGAAATACTATATTACAGTAATAATCTCCACTGAAAAGAAAGTGAATTACAACACAAATATTTATATTTATTTGCATTAAGAAAATGTAGAAGAAAAAAAAACGTCTTTTTTTTTTTTGCATTTTGGCATGACAATTAAGCACATTTCGCATTATTGTGCATAAAAAGAGTATTTATACTGTCTTAAATTTATGCTGATTTAAAAAAAACATGAAAAAGGAAAAAAAAATACTGTACTATATTAATGATAAATCACCATTTAGAATAAAAACTTTTTGTTTACTATCATATTATATAATATGATGAGGTTAGATTTACCTCAATATATATACACATGTTTTGAACTCTAATAGGAACTATTAAAGTGTCATTTGTTTTACTGATGTATTGTACCTTTGGCAGGTGGCAGAGTGGGGAATCCGTAAACTGGGTCTAGTGAAGTACGTGGACAAAAATGCAGGGAGCTACAGCGGTGGCAACATGCGCAAACTCTCCACCGCCATATCACTCATTGGAGCCCCTCCAGTGGTCTTCCTGGTATGTGCATTTCCTCAAACACACACACACATTTACACACAAAGACACTTACATAACTGGCTCTAAGTCTTGTGCCTCCTTGGGTGAATATCTGCAAACTGATCAACAAAAACAACATAAGTCAGGATCATATGACCACTGTTTGATTATTCTCTCAGCTGGTTTTCTTGCTCTGGTTGTATAAGGAGTTCAGGATTATAACACCCCTAGAGCTAAATTACCCTGAACTCTTTTGCCTTTGCCTTCAGAGAGGCTTCATAAAGGGGTTGATTACACAAAGATCACATAAGAACAGGCGCGTTTTGGTTCACTTGAGTGTGCAATACACATCAAGTAATCTTTATTTATTTATAAAGCGCTTTAAACAATACAGATTGATTTAAAGCAGCTTCACAGTAGAAAATAACAGAATAAATGATGGAATTCAAAATCTGCTGTAAATCAGCTCTGAAATGACAACCGGGTCATTATTCAGCTCAAGTCAGTTCAGTGTTGGTTCAGTTCAGTTTTCAGTACTGTGTAAAGTACATCAATCATGAAACAAGTTCAATTGAGCTAGCGGCTCTAGCGACAATAGTGTTATTCACTTTGAGTCTGTTCAATGTTGATTCAATTCAGTTCAATAACAGTGTCGAATTTCAAAAATGCAAAATTTGCCAATCAGTTCAATTCAGCTGTAATTAGCTATGCAGAAGACATTAGTGTCATCATTCAGCTCAATTTAGTTCTGATCCAATAGTGCCAGTGCAGCTAAATCAATAATATTACAGAGTATTATACTGAATATTATCCTTCTTCCTGCTTATGTCACTGTTCAGTGTGTGTTTCCTGTTGAACCTGTGGGCAAATCTGAGTGTGACTGTGCTTTTGATTACAGGACGAGCCCACCACAGGAATGGACCCGAAAGCACGACGAGCACTGTGGAACTGCATCCACAGCGTCATCAAAGAGGGACGCTCTGTTGTGCTTACCTCTCACAGGTGCATTTATCAGAATTTTCCTTATAACATCAACCGTTATGCTCTTAAACTGAACACTAACAGTGGACTAATAGATGAATAGTTCTATTAAAATGAATAGTTCACCCAAACATTATCATTCTGTCATTAATAACTCACCCTCATGCGGTTCCAAACTCATAAGACTTTCTTTCATCTTAGGAACACAAATGAAGATATTTTTAATGAAATCTGAGAGCTTTCTGTCCCTCCATAGAAAGTCTATTCACCCAAAACTCTGACGGTCTGAACTATACATAATAAACATTGATCAGCGAACATACATAGAACATCTGTTTAAAAAATTTGAGTGCTCCATGTATGTTTGCTGATCAATGTTTAGATGTGAAATAAAGCCTACATTAAATGTTCATCATATAAAGGATTGTGTGATCTTTGGAAGATTTTGATTAAATCACTCGATTAACTGAATTTCTTTTATGATCTCTTTATTAAGGTTTTGAACCTATGTCAGAGTTTTGGGTGAATAGAGATTTCTGTCCCTCCATTGAAAGTCTAAGATTACTAGAAAACTCCTGTTCTAAACAAGAACACAAAGTGAGATGTTGCTAGACAGCAGGGCTGATACTTTTTGTTTTCAACTAAAATGTGTTCATTTGAATGTCTACTTAGTTTGGCTTAGATTCATGCTTAGGTTAGACTTCCACCTATCACTAGGAGGCAGTATTTCATAGATTTTCTTCCATACTAACCTGTGTCATGTCCACTCCTAGCATGGAAGAATGTGAAGCGCTGTGCACCAGGATGGCCATCATGGTGAACGGCAGGTTCCGCTGTCTGGGTAGTGTCCAGCACCTGAAGAACAGGTAAAATCACCAATAATACAGAGTGCAAAGGTCAGGTTCCACAAGTAAAAATCAATTCTATTTCTTCACTGGGGAATTGATTTTTAAAGATAACTTAAAAACCATAAAAGACAAACCTACTGTGAACTACGAGGTAGTTAATCAATGCTTTGTTTAAAGCCATCGGTCCACATTATTCCAACTATGTTTTTTAAATAATCGTGCTTAACAGTGGAATTCCTAGAGAAAAACTACATTACCCATGATTCTGCAAAGAAATCTCCACCAATCAGAGAACTGAAACAAGTTACTTAATATATACAAATCGCTAAGTAATTACTTAAAGGTACAGTGTCTCATTTCTGCACACTAGCAGTGTCAAGCAGAACCGCAAAAATAATGACTGAAATAAAGAACATTAAGAATAAAACAAACATTAGTTTCTAGACATTTCTAGATTTGATACATATCACTTGCTCATTTTCCTCCAGATTTGGCGATGGGTACACCATCATTCTGAGGGTTGCGGGGCCAGATCCTGACCTGCAGCCGGTGATGAAGTTCATTGAGAGCGAGCTGCCGGGAAGCACACTGAAAGAGAAACACAGAAACATGCTACAATACCAGCTTCCCTCCTCCCTCACCTCCCTCTCTCACATCTTCAGCATTCTCGCCAAGAACAAAGAGTTTCTCAGGATAGAGGACTACTCTGTGTCCCAGACCACACTGGACCAGGTGAGAGGGCATTTCCAACCGACAAACATCACAGGCACATTTTGTGTATGTAGTGGAGTGAAGATAAAAAGGAAGTTAAAAAACAGTCAATGGTTAACACATGGCATTCATTTCACTGGAAGATGGAAAGAGAATATTTAGCAGTAAATAATGTAGGGGAGTTGGATTGTGAAAAGTGTGTTATGACATTATTGGTGCAATCAATGTGCGCTGCCTGATATAATATTATTTTTTGACAGAAAAGTAAAGAATTACATTTTGATTAAAAATAAACTTTACTGTGACATACACAGACACAATGTGCACAATATAAGCAAGAACATTTATTTATAAAGTCAATCATTTTTATTTCACGTTTCATTTTTTTGTCGTTAAAGAGGCAATATTATGCTCTTCTAGAAATTCTTGAATTTAGTTTTCGGGGCATTAGAATAGGTTTTCATGCAACAAAAAAAACACAGGGTTTCTGCATGTTATATGTAGATAAATGTAAGACTTTTTAAAGACCTTTTAAGACCAAGTAAAAAGAAATTTAAGAAATAAATTGAAGGGAACTCAATACGTCAACGTGATCTCTAAATATAAATGTCGAGGGAGAAAAACATTGAAATGTAATTCATTTTACAATTTATTTTGAATCGCTCTGCACCTAACCACCAGAATACAGAAATAACTGTCCCTTCTGCAAAAAAAAGTGATGTTGTTCCTCAACTCAACCAGACCTTGCCCCCTTATTTTTTTATATGCCTTGGGCATGAATTATTTAAATATTGTGACGTGTTTGTTGAATCAATCAATCATTCGTTTCAGGGAGTTTAGAAACAGTGCTTACTGATCTAGAGAAAATCATTTGGAGCGACATTTCATGACTTTTTCATGCTCAAACAGCAACATTACACACTAAAGAAAGTTGAAAATGTAAAAAAGCATAATAGGTCCTCTTTAAATATTATGAACTAGTATAGTGTATTTTTCTCATGATGTGATTACTCAGCACTCTTCTCCTCAATATACAGGTATTTGTCAACTTTGCCAAGGACCAAAGTGACGACCACTCAGACAGCTCCATTCGTCGTAAAGAGACAGGGGTCAACATGGCCCTCCTGAGCCCTCTGTCTACTAAAGAGAACATGGAGAAGCCAATGGAAAGCTTTGTCTGAGCCGGAGTCTCTCTTTACACTACATGCTAACTGGAGCCAGTGGATTCCACATGTTTCACAATGTTTTTGTGGCCTTTGAGCTGCAGTCTGCTGTTCTGACCTCTGTCTGAAGAAACGTCTTCACCGGTCAGCTGAGAGGCAGACACTGCAGACGAGACACTCAATGCAAGTCAATGCAAAAGAAATTGAAAAGACTTCCCTCGTGTTTCTAGCATGGTCGAATTCCAACCGTGTCAGTCACAGTGTTAAACTTGAAGCCATAATTTCTGGTATAGACTGCATGGACTGTATTTTGCGCAGTCGTTGACAGAGATTAATTTTCATTGTGTGAGATAATAGGGCAGATGGAAAAATGCCAATGATTAATAATTCAGGGTCAGTGTCTTTGTACTCTTTCTTAAGACTAGAAGACTAGGAATCACATGCTGAAGAATCATAATTGTTTGCGTGGCCAAAGGCTGAACTGCAAAACTGCAAATTGTACTATGTTAAAATGATTTTGTTTTTAATATGTCTATTTATAAACAAGCGATTGTTTTAGATGTTTAAAAAAGGGGCATTATTTTATAGGCTGTTCTATCCAAGAGTGCCTCACGTTCTCTTGTAATATAAGAATCTTTGTGCATGGACAAAACAAGGTGATTGATTTTGTAGGGTTTTTTTAAAATAAAATAAAGTTTATACAAGTAAGCTTTAAAGTTACACTATGTAACAAATACCTCAGAGTCGTATGAACAACTTAGAAGGAAATCAATTGAATCATACCGATCATGTGCCTTCTTTAGTAAAAGGGCATTTGGGTTGTCCTTCATTGGATCTCTGGCCATTAAATACAGAAATCCACAAACAATTTCCAGCTGAATTACATAGCCGTTCAGTACAGTAAGGGTGAACTGTCCCTGCATTCAGTTTGGATTGTTAAAATCAGTATTTTGGATCTCATTGGAATAGGTGATAGCGATTTTCACCTTTCATCCAAGCACTTTACTTGCTATGTTAATTAAAAAAAATTATATAATGCCAAGGTGTTAAGATCTTTGCACTGGATTTTCCACAGACAATGTTTTTGGTATTTTTCATTTACTGTTTGGTTCAGATTTGGGTTCTCTCAAATTAATAGAACTAAAAAACAAAAACCTAAAAAGACAAAAAGTCTTAGTACCAGTGATATTCCTCATTTAATACCTGTTTACATTTCAAATTTATGGCTGTGGAATGTCTGTTACTTGCCTTGTACATTCACTGTATTTACACAATAAAACATGACAATCTACAACCCTAATATTTGTTTGATCTGTGACGTCAATTCAAATGTATGAATTATTTTCAGTGTCAATCTGTTTCAAATTTAACAAAAAGAAGCACCATAAATGTTATCACTATATCTAATCTATGCAAAATGCAACATAACATTGCTGAATTTAGAATGATTTTTATTGCCATGGAAGAATTTATTGTAGAAAAGAAATTACATGTACACCGATGATTAATATCTGCAACAGTCTGAGGTTGGAAGTCTTTTAACGTGATGCAAAGCATTATTTTGACCCACTATCATTAATTCCACATTTCCCTGATTGTGGATTCAAACCTCGAGGCCATGTTATTTGATTGGTGAGAAGGTACAGGGGAACATGAGTTTGCTCTTCTGTGACACCAGGTACGCTGCACTCTCCCTTACTGGAGAAAAAAATACAAAAGTAAAAAAGAAATGTAATTAAAAAAAAAAATGCAAACAGTAAAACATAAAAATTCTCTCATAATCACAGTACAATACTGTCTGCTGTAATAAGTTGTAAGATTTACCTGCCGCCACTACTCTGGCATCTCCATGAGCTTTATGGCGTATTGCTGCACGCTGGTCTGCACTCTCATACCACCATAAAACATGCACTGCGCATTGGAAAGAAATATCAGAGTATACTGGATATACAAAAAGCAGTTTGAAAACAGATTTACTAAACCACAATCCCATAAAAGCGCTGATGGGAGTGGAAAGTTCTGCAGGGGATTTACTGACAGCAGGCACATTAAAGAACACAGACGCTGTCAGATCATTTCTATAATGACCAAAACGGTCTATCAAGATCAGCGCATATCCGCGAAGGGTCGCAAACAAGCACAGCCGATGATAATCAGTTGTGGGTGATCTAATAACAACACAGGCGTAAAGTGGCTTTAAACTTGTTTTTTGGGGGGAATCAAATAATACCGCAGGTAAATACCAGTAAAATGACTAGCACAGACCTTAGTAAATCAAGTTACATGATTCATTTAAATACTCTCCTCCCATCATTTTTGCATCTGAAAGGGAAGCTCAGCTGCAAAAATGAAACCCTGTCTTTTCGTTGATAATTTTTCAACGGCGGATCTTTAGCAAATCCTGACAGTAGTTTTTTAACGCCAAAAGAGGGTTTTGGTGGTGCAAGGCAAGCTGTTAGTAAATCTTTACTAATTCTAAAACTTAGCATTGTCAATGCACTTGGTCCTGTTTGGTATTATTAGAGAGAGAGAGAGAGAGAGAGAGAGAGAGAGAGAGAGAGAGAGAGAGAGAGAGAGAGAGAGAGAGAGAGAGAGAGAGAGAGAGAGAGAGAGAGAGAGAGAGAGAGAGAGAGAGAGAGAGGAAGAGAGAGAGTGTCACATGATCCTTCAGAAATCATTCTAATATGCTGATTTTTTTTAAATTCTTTGATGAATAGAAACTTCAAAAGAAGAGCATTTATTTGAGATCTAAACAACATTATAAATGTCTTTACTGTATCATTGCTGAATAGAAAGCAAGTTTTTCAGAAAAACAGGTACTGACCCCAAACTATTGAATGCTAGAGTATATTTAAATTACAGGCTGTAATTCAAAAAATATATCATAATGATATGACTTGGTAATTGTTTTAAAACATAATCGCTTTCTTGCCTAACTCACCTTGATTGAGCAGTCCAAATTCAGAGTGAAAAACCCCAATTGAGTGGGCGTATCCTGATCCCGAGTGGGTGCCCACTGCTGCCTGAAACACTTTACCCCACACCGCCGGACCGCCCGGCTTCATCTGGAAGGTGGCTAACTCGAAAACTCCTTCAGAAAACAACACATTTTAACAAAAGCTGTTCAGATAAGTACGGCTGGAGTATTTGAAATCTTTATATCTTCTTCTGTGAACAATTTATGCATATTTGTAATGACAGAAGGGGGAATATTCAGGAAACCATTATGATTGCAGTTCCAATCAAATCAATAAGGTTTAATAAGTGGGTTTTTCTTGGTTAAGTGAGCAGGAATTGGTGACTCTTAAAAAATCGATGCATGACATGTTAATGCACATAGTTCACACCTCCGTCTTTGGGTGGCTTCTGAATTTTGCTCCAGGGTACGAGGTACGTCACCTCATTATCCTGAGTGCTCAGCATGGGCATCGCTTTAGAGATGTACTCCTCAATCCAGCTGGGGTCCTGAGCCAGGGCTGCCCGCACAGATGCACGCTGGGCATAGCTGTCTAAACAACATTATAGCAAAGACGGAAAAGAAGGGTTTGTTGTGGAGTTGTATGTGGAGCAGCACTATGCATGTAGATATTTTAACTAAAATATACACACAGCATCTTTGGGTCAAAACAGTAAACAAGCAATTTTACTAAGAATGTCTAAAAATCATATAAGGAGAAAAACAGGATGTCCCAGCAACTATAGGACACCTTGCAACCCTTAGAAGTAAAGAGTCAGTTTCCTTTGGTAAGTAATTTCAATGTTTTGTTGCATTTTACTTATTTATTAGTCTTATAAAGTTTTTAAAGTGCAGATTGGACATTTAAGAATTCAGAAGTCTTTCTCACCATATTTCCAAATGTGGAAAACCTGATTGAGACCCCCATATTCCACACTCCAGTATCCGACGAGCTCTGAGTGGGCTGTACGCAGGTGGATCTTCTCACTGGTCAGTTTGAGGAAGGCAGCGTTGAGATGCGGCTGGATGTAATATGTGCGGAACTCATAGAAGTTTCCGTGCTGCTGCTGCGGTCCGGTGGAGATCGATGCCCTGGGCTGCTCCGCAAATGTAAAAAAAACTGCTAGTGACGTCATGTATATAACTTATAACTCATATTCTACGTCTACACTATCTATATGATTTGAGAAATGGCAGCTTTAGCCTTCTGCTTTTTCAATTTACTGAGGTTCAAGTCATTTTTAGGCACATCCCCCCATCCAAACCCATCAGCACATTTTAAAAACCTTGAAACTGCCATGTCAATCATGTCAAAGATAAACTGTACAAATGTTTACAGTATGTTCTATAAGTTCAGACCAGCCGATTCCCACTTAAGTACAAAGATCAAACCCTATACCCCTAATGTCCATACATCCCAAATACTGTATATAATATATTTTTTTTAACAAGACAACTCTAGACTTAAAGTGAAATTGACATTAATGGCTTTTTAAAAACTAAAAAGATAGATACACTGTGTATAAATATAGAAGGGTCAAAAAGTCTCAATTGGAAATGTGTTTTGTTTTGGTTTTGACATTTAAACATGGAATACTGCATGTCAATTCCTAAAATATTTAAGAAGATTTGGCACTTTTTTTAAGTCAGTAAATCAAATAGAAAAATGATGTGAACCCCTTTGCACAAAAGGTCAGATTTTCTTAATTTACACAAGATATTATGCAGCTGAAGTGCTACTGTCATCAACTCTAGAAGCTCTCAGCCTGAACTGTAGCATGATATAGAAAATAACAGTAAAAAAACTATTCTTTTGAAATGAAACAGTCATATTTGATACATCAGGCTTTTATAACTTATATTATAGTATGATATAGGAGAATATGGAGCTCATTCTTGAGGAGGGACTTTTGGACCCCACATATGCATGAAGAACATGGGCCTCTTAGTTTCTATTTGGATTATTAAACTTTTTGCAGTGATTTGATTTCATGCTTTTGTAATTCCTAACACTGCCAAGTCCTGAACAATGTAACAGTGGAGTTACATGACCATTTGATTGACAATGGAGGTTTCCACTGACGCACCTTCAAAAACAAAAACTGGCGTTTGTCTTTTAACTCCATTCAAAAGTCACAAAGATTCAATATCATTAAATTTGTAAACCTACATTGATGAATGTTTGTCGCTGTGTCTTAAACAAAACTTTTGAATGATTATTAAACTCACCATAGGTCGGTTTTTCACAGACAGACATTGTTTTGCTGCGTGACATGACGCGTTCCGGAAAATACCGCGTAATTGTATCATTTTTCTCGTCGTGAATCTGCAACTGTACCTGCAGCTTGACTGACGTGCCAGAGACGTGCAACCCTGCACGAAGTTCACTCAGAGACAATAGTACGGAAGCCGAAATGTATCGTCCAAGTTCGCTGCATGGAAGTATGCGTTCATCATTTTTATTAATTATTAACGTTTAAAACTTTACATTTATAATAATAAAAAAACTATATAGATATAAAGGTTAGATATAGGTTTTCAAACTTTGTAAACATTTGAATAGCTTAGATATGAAGCTCTCCTATGTATGCCATGCTTTCTTGTATAATTGTAGCCTACTATTTGTACTACTTTAAATTTAGTTGTTAAAAAATCAAGTAGAATATAATACATTTAAACTTTTATTGTGTCTCTTTAATTACTTTAATGCAATTTTGGCTAGGTTTGCCAGAATTTTTTTCCCAAAGCCAGAGTTTTCAATTCACACATAGCCTACATGAAAAGTGTTAAAATAAGGAAAGTTCCACTTTGCACTGAGATTTTTAAGAGAAAATTCTCTATATGGGTCAATGACATGATGTGTTTATTTTATTGTGTCCAAGTGCATTATTTCCTTTTAAAATAATTTGATACATCCATGACATATATCACTTTATTTTATAAAACCTATATAGTTTGCATTCCTTTAGACCATGTCAATAATACATATTATTTTATGTTTTGTTATCTTAAACCCCCAAAATGTGGTGCAACATGTCTGAACAAATGAACAAACTAAGAAAACTATTTAAAATTGTGTCTAAATGATAAAACATTTAAAACTAAATGGTATCATTTTAGGTTTGAAACATTTCAAATAAACACATTTAATAAATATCAGTAGTTTAAAGCTGTTGAGACAATTAAAAAAAACTTTTGTCCAGCAATTTGTATATTCTCAAATGTCAGGGTGGCACAACTTCAAACATGGCTCTTTTATTGTGAATAGACAAGGTAATAACAGTAAATATGATAATGCATTATCCAGAGGAGCTCAACTGATCCTTGTGGCAGAGTGAAAATGTTTGTAGGTCTTTATCTCTCTCAAATACTGGTAAAAACTGTATGGGTTTGGTACACTTTCCATGTCATGTGGTACAACTACAGTATATATGCAACTATTTGGTTGTACCGCCTGACATAAAAACAGTCAAAAAATGATTTTAAACACTGTTATTTAACAACTGAAACTTTTTCATAACAAAAATATGCATGACATCAGTTTTGAAAACTGATCTTCAAATCTTTTTTGAAGCTTTATTTACCAATGACCCGTATACATTTTTTTCAAGTTCAAAAGTCTCTTCAGGCCCATATTCCCTACTGCATTATGTAGTTAATTATTACATTACATAATTATCGTTTACTGCATTCCATGTTTAGTGGAATTCCATTTACATGGGGCCAATAAACAGGGACACACCTCCCAGCCAGACCTGTTTTGAGGGATATTATACAGGCCAATGCTTTTTGGATTGTGCTCAGCAATTTTTGGACAGACTGGAATGTTTATCCCTTAATAAAGAGAGAGACAATAGAGAGGCTCTGTTCTCACTGGTGTTGACGCGGGATAGTGGGTAGGTGGGGCGGATGGCCGTTAAAATATCAGCACCTCTCCTCCTCCTCCTCACCACTTTCAAACTATATGTTGAGGGTCATCAACAATACAACTCTCAGAAGCGAGCTAGAAGTCATCAGTCACTGTTAGAAGCTCTCAGCCTGAACTTACAAATCCAGATTTTTGTTTTGAAATCCAGGCTTCCTTCCTTTGAGCATCATGACTGGAACAGCAGTGGTTCTGATGAGCCTGGTCCTCATCCTCTCTGTGGGTAAGTCTCATCATCTGTCATTTTAAAAGGGCTCTGTAATTGTTTTAATCATTGAGGTGTGCCATTTGCAATTAACTACAGGATTGAGATTAATCCAACAGAACCATTTTTTCCAGGCGCAGAGGATAAATCAAGACTCTATCGCAGAGTAAGTCCATTTATGCATTAGAAGATCAACTGTGATGCATAACAGGCATTTACTGTAAACTGCGTGTGTTTTTAATCCGACAGCCTGCATGTGGAGGACTGAGTGTCAACCAAGCATGTCCTCTCAACTACTCTCCTGTGTGCGGTAATGATGGGATCACATACGTCAATGAATGCACCCTGTGTGTGCAGAGAATGTGAGTCCATTCATTTGCTTCTGTTAGGATAACAGCATTACAGTATGATTCTTGCCTGTAATTACTCATATTGTTAAGGGCTGTTAGCAAGCAAGTATTGATGTTGGATAACTGAAAGGGTGTTTGTTTTTTTAGGCACACAAATGCAGACATTTTGATTGTGAAAGACGGACGCTGCTGAGGTGGAAGACCTTATGATCATCACTTCGCTTTTCATATCTATGTTTGTTTAAGAGTGTTGTTTGCTATGCTCATCCAGACCAGTTTTGCACTTATCAGTACACCTATACAGTAGATGCGTGAAAACCTACTGCATGTTAAAAATGAAAAATACTAGTACTGATATGAATAATATGTGTCAGTTTATCACATTTAAGTGACTTTGAGTGAACAGTGCAGTGTGTTTGATTTTCTATTTACTTAGTTTGTTTTACATCAATACTGTCCTGTCTTTCTTTCCCAGATAACAGGGAACATTCTCAGAACTTTAGCATTCTGGCAAGGTTCTCTTAAAGTTATGAACAAATGTTCTTCCAGTAACATTAATAGAATGCATCAAAGTTATCTGGTCTTAAATGACATTGTCAAAGCATTAGCACAAAAGTGTTATTATACATCATTCATGGAGCGTTTTTTTTTTTTCTGGAAAATTTTAGTTGGATGTAAGTCTAATGCTTTTTAAACATTACACCTCAGAGAACATTCAAAAGTAATGTTCCCATAATACTTGCAACATTTTTAAATAGAGGAAACATTCCCTTGATGTTTTCTCTAACGTTCACGAACCAAGAAAAAAAAGTTTTTAAAACATTTAAAAATCTGGACATTCTGAGAACATTCTGAAATAACGTTTTCATAACCTAATGGGAACATTTGCAAAACATCTTAGAACATATTTTTGTTAGATGGGTTAATATCTTTCAGCTCTTCCATTAAGTTTCTTCTTTTTTTTAGGAACTGCTCAGAGTGCAATGTTTCAAGAGTGATTTTTTTAGTTACAGCTTATTTTTCTAAATATGTAAAAAAGTAAATTAAAAAAATGGAAATGTGACATGATGACATGACAAACTGTGTTATACCGTTTATACCTTGATTTTACGTTCTTTTCTTTCTTTTTTTTTTGCTAATAAAATAAACATATTTAGCCAAACAATTGTAAGGTTGACCAGCTTCATTTATGTCTTGCTTTTCTTTGCAGAATACTTATTATACTGAAAAAGAAACAAAAAGTTTCTGCACACTGGACACACAGCACATTCTTGCACATGATTTTTTAATTTTCATTCAAAACTACCAACAAAACATCTCGTTCCATTCAAAATAGCATGTACAGTAATGTTAATTTCATTTTGTGTCAGATGTTAGGCTTTTAAATCTTAGCAGCCTGATGTTTCGTAGGCTATATGGCGGAACACAATTTTCAGAACTGTATTTTGAGGGACTGTTTAAGGTGACGTACCAATACAATGACCGCTCACTCACTCACATGTGAGTTTTGATACAACATACTTCCGGTTAAGAAATAAATATTGTGTAAACAATACAACGTTATATATTTAATAATACAACGCGTTTTAAGATTTAAGATTAATACCAATAATAATCTCTCGTTGAAGTTTTTCCTGTGACATGAATATTAAAAATGCGCTTTCTGGATGTCAGCTAACTAGTTACGCCTTACAAATATTCAGAACTAACAACATTATTTAAGTTAAACCAATTAAATAACTCATAACTCTGATATCCTTATGCTGAGACTGTTGTCGGTGAACTTTGGAGGGCTTATAAAGCACAAGACACTCTTAAGTCTTAATTTTAGCACATCATCAGTCATGGCCAAAAGCAAATTTGAATACGTGAGAAACTTTGAGCTTGACGACAAATGTTTGAAAAACTGCTATATTGTTGTTCGGCTAGATGGACGCAACTTCCACAAGTAAGTGATTCTGTAATGCTTGCAATAGGTACAGTTACGACATGCTGTTGCAGTACAGGCACTAACACTGTCTAGTTTCGTGGTTTACAGTATTGCATGCATTATAAGTTCTTAAGACATAACGTTGTGCTATAAAGGGATATTTTTCTGAACATTTTACTATTAGTTTAATACCATAATGTCATATAGTTAAATTGTTTATTTGAGTTATAGTGCTAATTAATATATGTATTTCTTAAATGTAGCCTTTTGCTATGTAAAGAACATTTGTTTATATCTGAGTTTGTTCAGGCTCAAAACATGAAATGCGCAAAGAGTTTTATGGGTATGAAACTGAATGTCTAACGAATGTCAAACATTTAACTAACTGTACAGCCGTGTTTCACAGAGGGTAGAACATGCGTGATAACTGAAGGCATTTCCAACATGATCCCCTTGATTGCAGGTTTTCTGATCAGCATAACTTCATTAAACCCAATGATGACAGAGCTCTGGGTTTGATGAGCCGCAGTGCCCGTTCGGTCATGGAGGATCTGGAGGACATCACTATAGCCTATGGACAGAGTGACGAGTTCAGCTTTGTGTTCAAAAGATCAACCACCTGGTTCAAAAGAAGGGCAAGGTATAATTCTATGCTGACACACTGCCGTAGATAAACTTGGAAACTGTGCAATGCATTTCAAAACCATCTTGATGTCAAACACCACAATAGTTGTCAAGGATAATGCAGGTCTAGGACAGGGGTTTTCAATATTTTAGATGCCTCGAACCTCCATATATGATCATTCTTATGCGAAGGACCCCATTCTAAAATTTAAAAGGCAGCTATACATATTTTTATGTATAAAGACTCAGTTTATAATGTGATAAAGAAAATATTATAAATGTGTGAAATACACTGCCCGGTGTATTTACACTTTAAATAGGCAACTGCTTTAAATAGTTTAAGTAATTAAGTCTATGAAATGATCATTATTGCTGTGATTATTATGTTTTTAGTGTGTTATATGTTTGGCAACAGTTCCTCTAACACTAACTGATGGAGTGTGTAGCTTTTTATTTCTTAAACAACCATGTAGGAAGACACATCATGGCCATATTCCAGGATGACAATGTCAAGATTCATCAGGCTCAAACTTTGAAAGAATGGATGGGAGGGAGCATGAAGAATCATTTCCACACATGAATTGGCTCCTCTGATTCCAGATCTTAAATTCATTGAAAGTCTTTGGGATGTGCTGGAGTAGATCTTACAGTGTGTTGGACAGTGTGTTGCATTATCAAAACAAGATCCTGACCAGAAACTGATGTACCTCTTGATGGAAATAACATCACAACATTTATTTCCATCAAGAGGAAGCTACACACTCCATCAATTAGGGTTAGAAGAACTTTTACCAAACATATAGCCTGCTAGAAGCATAATAATAACTGCAATAATGATCCAATCATAGACTCTTAAGTATTTGCCTATTTAAAATAATCAGTGTATTTATTTTAAGTTTTTCTATCACTATAGTACTGTACAGTGTATTTTTTTTTTTTTTTTACATTTATTTTTTAATTTAACATAATTAATTTAATCTAATATGTTTTATATTTTTTAATCAATAATTTATATCAAATTTGTATTTTAATCTTATTTATTTTAACATTTTTTACTCTGGGTTTTTTCTTCTTCTTATATACATTTCCATTTACCCCCTAACACTTCCTTGACCCTGAAAATCACTCATTAAATGTTTTCTTTTCTCTCTACAGTAAACTGATGACCCATGTGACATCCCAGTTTTCATCTAGCTTTGTTTTCTATTGGAAGGAGTATTTCGGGGAGCAGCCGCTGCTGTACCCGCCCAGCTTTGATGGCAGGGTGGTGCTGTATCCTACCAACCATAACCTTAAAGACTATCTAAGCTGGAGACAGGCAGACTGTAAGTTAATGTGTTTTGTTGCAGATTTGGGTTGACTGTAACATGTAAAAAACAGTATAATAGGATGAACTAGATAGATCTGGGCCATTATTTGCACTTTTGACTTCTGCAGTTTACTGTGATTGTCACCCCAAAACTACAACTAAAAATTTCATGACAACCTTGTGAGAATATGGTAATAATAACATGCTTGCTTGCTTGTGATGGGGCATTATAGGCATGGTTCACCAAAAAATGAAAATTCTGTCATCATTTACTCACCCTGAAGTTTCTTTGTTTTGTTGAAAACAAATGGAGATATTTTGAAGAATGTTGGTAACTAAACAACTCCTGGTCCCCATTGACTTCTATAGTAGGAAAAAAATACCATAGAAGTCAATGGGGACCAGAAAATGTTTGGTTACTAACAACACTCTTCAAAATGTCTTCTTTTGTGTTCAACAGCAGAATGAAACTCATACAGGTTTAGAACAACAAGTGAGTAATGATGACAGAATTTGCATTTTTGGGTGAACTATTATTGTCATACTATTGTATCATTTTTACTTTGATGCATAAAATATCAATTTTAGAAAATGTAGCTAGACAAGGATTTGGAATTGTTTCACAATATATATATAAATAAATAAATATATATATATATATATATATATATATATATATATATATATATATATATATATATATATTTATTTATTTATTTATTTTTTTGACGTGTTGTATCTTCTCAGGTCACATTAACAATTTGTACAACACTACGTTTTGGACGCTGGTGAAGAAAGGAGGATTGACCACAACACAGGCTGAAGAGAGACTCAATGTATTCTCAAATATTTATGTTCTCAGTTTTTTTTCTCAGTTATCATATAGATTTGAAGGATGCTTGTCAAGTACAAGGAAGGTTTCCACCCAAAACAATATAATCATGGCAGTATTTAAATCTGACTAGGTCTAGTCACAATCTCTTTTAGGATCCAGTAAGCACTTTTACCCAGATACATAACCTTGCAATATTTAATACTAATATAATACATAAATGTTAAATTGTGCCTTATTGGATTCATTTGTTTTTTTTCCATATAAGTTTAATTAAACATGCCTAATTCTAGTACAATTATTTTGTATATTTACATTCTATAGCTGTAGTGTAATTTACTTAAACAAACTAAAAAGATGCATAATTTTCCCCACACACAGGGAACACAAGCAGCGGATAAGAACGAGATCTTGTTTTCTGAGTTCAGTATCAATTACAATAATGAATCGTCATTTCACAAAAAAGGCACAACTTTAATATGGGAAAAGGTAAGAGACAGCTGGATTTTTTTTTTTTTTATTATTATTCTCTCATCTCTTTAATGAAATATATAACTATTTTCTTCTTACTTTCCTTCAGGTGACTGAAACCACAACTAAACAGATCAAGCGGCCAGATGAAGGAGAGTCAGAAGTTACTGTAACACGGACCAGAAAGAAGGTTACAAGTCATTCCTGTGATATCATTGGAGATCAGTTTTGGGAAGAACATGCAGACATTCTGGAAAGTGACCAATGTTGATCACACTGTTAAAAAACTCTGACCAAAAATGCGAGTTTATTTTTCCTTTTGGTGTTTAATTAAAAAAAAAAAACTTTCAATGTTCTATATTTATTGTCTTTTTTTGGAGGAAAGGAAGGTGACGGAAAGGTGATGTTGCCGTGCTATTTTCCCCCTAAGATTCCTAGTTGAGATGAGGGATCTTATTCTCTCCTGCAGGGATGAGCATCTGTTTTTACCTCACCCCCTCTGTGTGCTGATGACTTTAAAAGTCTGTTTTCTCCAGATTTCAATGTCTTTATGAATTCCGTACGAAAGAATCAACATGGGTACATTTAATGACGTGCGTATGAAATCAGTACTTTCAAGGGATGTTTCACCCAAAAAATGAAAATTCACCCTCAGGTTGTTCCAAATCTGTATGAATTTCTTTCTTCTACTGAACCGAAAAGATGGAATTTTGAAGAATATGGGGACCCGAACAGCTGCTGGTCCCCATTCACTTCCATAGTATGGAAAAAAAAAATACCATGGAAGTCAATGTTTTTGGTTTGGTTACCTACATTCTTCAAAATATCTTCTTTTGTGTTCAGCAGAAGAAATAAATTCAGGTTTGGAACAACTTGAGGATGAGTAAATGATGACAGAATTTTCATTTTTGGGTGAACTATCCTGGGTTCAATACAAATTAAGCTCAATGCTTAATGCATAATGCCTCATGCCTCATATAATGTTGATCACAAAGAGCCAAAATCTAGGTTACTCTTACAATGGAATTGAGTGGGGCCGGTTTTTGGATCATTTAAAATAAAGAAAAGTGAATCTATATATATATCATGCTGACAAAAGTTGTAAAATTGAATGTAAATTGACACAGAAAAGGTTAGTATGCAATGTTTATTCACATTAAACTCATGTTAACACATTTATGTCTCGGTATACTTTTGAAACAGTATTTTAATCTTTTCAAACTGGCCCCATTAACATCCATTGTAAGTGCCTTACTGTAACCCAGATTGAAAAAAAATTATAAAATAAATAAGAACAAGTGGAAATTATTTTTGATGATAATCAATAATATGCCACAAATGCTGGCGAATAAGCTGTACTGAGATCAAGATATTCCTTTAACAACTATGAATATCAAAGTTTCGACACATCTGAACATCCCAGAGGATGGTGTGTGTGTGTGTGCTGGTCTTTCCTGTACTTTGATGTTGGATGCAATTATGTGAAGTGACAGAATTATTGTAGGCTGATTGTGAAACCACATCTTCCCTCTGCGTGCTACTTGTTTTAGAGCCAAGGTGTATATTATTACACACAGTGACACAATGTTGTGTGTAGTGTGTAATATGGTATCCCTGACCTCGTTTTCGTGCTTAAATTATAACAGTGAATGTACTCCATCACTAACAACTGTAAATGCCTTCGAAGACTTTTTTCATTCACTATTATTTTAGCAAAGGTCAGTATTATTGCTCATTAAGCATGCAAGATTTTGTGCTTGAATTATTTTTTGCTGAATTTCTGTTTAACATGACTTCTAGTTCTGGTAATTTATTTTTAAACAAATTTCTAATTAATCGAATAATATTTATAGATGGATGGATGGAGGCACACTGAAGGGGAGGTGCTTGATCAGGGTGTTAAAGGCTGTAAAGATGTGCTCCTCACTGCCTCTGTCGGACTCTACAGTCACACATACCGGTGCTGTTCATCATGAATGCTATTCATAATCGATAATAATTCCTTCTGCACGGCTCGTTCATTTCGTGCATTTTTTTTTTATATTTACATTTAATTTAATGTATGATGCTTCAGGGCGTGTATTTGAATCGCTGCATGGTCGCGGGCGCAGTGCAGTTCCATTGGTTTTTATTGTTATGTTTTTGTTGTTTACATCTCTCTTTAAGATGCACTGCACATGGCGACGACATACAGACGGGTGAGTCTTATCATATTATAGTCACAATAAAATAATACCGTTATTGTGTTGCTTTGATTCTAAGCAGTGGAATTGAAGATGCTGCGCGCGCTTGAACTCGTTTTCTGGAAATTGTGTCAGATTGATTATTTATTGATCACGTGATTGATTTATTGTACTATTAGATGAACGTTGGCATGGAGACTCATATCGCATCCATGACAACCCGCAGCACTTTATCACTTATCCAGAGTGGATCAGCCCAACCAGGCACAGAAGATCTCATGTGGCCACTAAGGTAATTTCGAATGCAAATGCAGTTTTGAAAATAGTAGTAGGCTATTGCACCAATAGGTTAATTGTGCTTATATTATTAAACTCCACATTGCAAACCTAATTTGTCATCAAATGGCTTGTTCATATGGGGAGCAAACCTATAATACCATTTTGCTTTTCTAATCAAATAAAGTAATATTCCAGTGAAAAGTTGAACTGATTTCTGAACTGAAGTCTTTGCTATATTGCCCAGCACTGCTGCATGAACTCCATAGCTTTTTGTAAAATCCCGTGATCATGTTATCAAGAATGATTTGAGATTGAAAGAGAATCTTGATTTTATATGGAAGCCAGACTTTTGGCCCCCACTGTATGTATAATACCACTTGCCTCATTCATAATCTTTTTAACTAAGTATCTATCACCAATTTTGCATAATGGAAATTCTTGGGTAATTCTAGATAACCTGATTGATTTCCCTTCCCAGCATCCGTCTGAGGCAGAGGTCAAGATAACTGTGGGAGGAGAAGATCTGATTCTACAACTCCAGAGAAATGAGTGAGTTTGTGCGTGTAGTCTTATAAATAACCATCTCCATTCAGTTTCATACCCTGCAGTCCAGCTTTACTCCACTGTAGTCATATATCACCTACCAACTGGAGGTGTAGTGATATATGAAATGCTGTTTATAGCGCTGCACCAAAAATACACATCTATGTGGTTTCCCTTTTCATTTTGGCACAAGCATATGTACATCTGTTGATGGAGAGCGTTTGCACCGCACGAGCATTAAACCATATGGGAATGACATTTGATACTCCTGCTCCAGGACACAGGAAGCTGAGCGTGTAACATGGTTAGGTTCTGCCCCTGGAGTGCATTGCCATTAGGGGATAATTGCACATGATAACAGGTTGACAACCGAATAAACCAGGTTGATTATTTCTGAGCTGTATCATTGGCATTAAGTGGCTAGTGACAGGACTTTAAAAGACATCTTGCTTTGCTGTTCTGTGGCAAGGATTGTGTCGGATGCCTCAGGAAAAGCCAGGGTGCAACCGGCACAATCCTCTCCTGGAGCCGTTTACACCAGCTGTGTGCTCTTAAAAATAAACGGGTTTTTGCAGTCATGCCATAGAAGAACCTTTTGGTGAACTGGTCTTAAAAGAAGACCATTGCTTTCCAGTGAAGAGCATTTTAATAATCTAAAGAGCCACCAATGCCAAATAAAGAACTGTTATTTTTAAGAGTGTTAACTGAAATTCCCGGCATCTCAACACAACTTCCACTCACCTATTTGAAGGCTGCTATTGGATCATTGAGTGTTAACATCATATGAACAAAGAGAACAAATGGTGCAACTGAATAAAGTACAGAGTTAGTTACTAAGCCTCTAGTGTGGACTTTACAATCCAAATTAAAGGATTAGTTCAATCAAAAATTGAATTATCCCATAATTTACTCACCCATCGCTTTGCTTCAGAAGGCCTTTATTAACTCATTGGAGTCATATGGGATACTTTTATAATGGATGGATGCACTTTTTTGGGCTTCAGAGCCAGGATATTTTTTAATATAACTCCGATTGTGTTTGGATGAAAGTCATATACACATAGGATGGCTTGAGGTTGAGTAAATTAATTTACATTTTTGGGTGAACTTACCCTTTAAGAACTTAAGAATGGCTGGTGCAACCCTACCCTGGTCTAAGTGGTGTCACATTAGTGGAGGTCCTATCTGGAAATCAGAGCAGATGGAATAGCCATAGGCTACTAACTGAAGATTCATCCAGAGCACCACTCCATGGTGTCTGACAGAGATAACTCTAGGGAACGGCACCCTGCTGGTCATTTGTCACTATGATCTAGCCTTTGGTGTGATGAAAACAATCAGCACCGTTTCTCAAGCATTGTGTCAGTTTGTTTTTGGGAAGTGTGTGGTTTATATTTCCCAAGAATGTTGTCATTTTCACAAAAAATAATATTGAGCAACATCTTAATTCAGAGAGACACTTTGTTTCTGGATTTTAATCTGATGTAATGTCAAACTAACAGAAGTCATGGTGACCGACCAATAACAATAGCATTGATAGTTGATGACCATACAAAGTAATATTTGATCAGTTCTGTTGTGTGGGTGGGTGGGAGGTACTATAGTAATTATAGTACTATATTACGGAAATATAGAATTAACTGGAAATTCAGCATTTGCAATGCAAGCATATGTCAAGAAAAGGTTAGCCACCACTCTTAAAAATAAAGGTCCTTTATTGGCATTGATGGTTCCATGAAGAACCTTTACATCCATGGGAACTTTAGACTGCACAAAAGGTTCTTTATAGTGGAAAAATGTTTTTAACTTATAAAAAAATATTCTTCACACTAAGAAAAAGTGCTTCTTTGGGGAACCAAAAATGGTTATTCTATTGCATCACTGCAAGAACCCCCTTTTGAAACCTTTATTTTTAAGAGTTTGTTCTGTATTTGAGTAGCACTGAAATGAGATTTCTCTTTTTGTGGTCCCAGTGTCTCGGCAGCACTATTTTTGTATGTCTGGGGTTTGAGCATGATTTTCTTTCATGTGGACTGTTTATCGATTAAGGCTGTTGTAAAATGAATGCAGGGTCAGCTATACCTCCCTCAACCCTGCATTCATGTCTGAGCAATGAATATTAATGCAGGCTGGGTTTAATTGTCTCCTGTGGATAATTTCAATATTTGTGGGACAAGATAAAAGCAAGGAAAATGGTTTCAAAGATATCCATCTCAGTTCAAAGGCTCGGGTTAATACTAATTGAGGTCAAGTGTAGTCATTAATTATTTTTCTGTCTTTCTCATGCTATTTCTCCCTCTCTTTACACTTTTAACCTCCGTATAAACCCCATGGGTCACCCAGTGGAAAAAACAGTCCATGCTAATTAGGTTTCTTGACAGATGATTTTGACTACAGGAAAATTTTGCCAGAAATTTCCACTTGTCTCACATCAAACTGACACTGCGCAGTCATTTATAATCTTTTACACATTGAAGTGATAAATCTTAACAGTTAAAGCCAGTTATTGACTTTTTTATGTTTATGTGCAGATTATATTACTCATCATCATATCTGTATTTTACAAATAACACGTTAAATTCAGAAGTATTATTAAAACAAATTTACTTGCATAAAGACCAGAATGTCGTAGAAAGACCAATAACACAAACAACCAGTGTTTTAAAATTATTTACTATTATAGTATTTATTAATATTTTGAATTTGCTTTTGTTTTTATATTTTTAGTTTTCATTTTAGTTTAAGCCAGCCAGAAGTTGAACACCCTAGAAATCACACAGAATTCAATTTTCACTTTTTTGTAAAGCACGTTTAGCCACAATCTTGAAACATGCTCCATAATGTAGGTTATAACTTATTATAATAATTATTATTAAATTACTAATGCTGATACACTGCCAGAAAAAAGGTACAAAAGCTGTCACTAGGGCATAACCTTTTTAAGAGGTACATATTAGTACCTAAAGTGTACATATACCTAAAAGGAACAAAAGTGTACCTTTTGAAAAGGTACCTCCCCAGTGACAGCTTCTTTTTCTACCTTTTTTTCTGTAATGGTCTCTTAATGAGTTTCTTGGCTTATTAAGGATTTTGTAGCTGTAGTATGTTTGATTTCAGGGGAATAGCTGGCTGTCAGTGATGTAAATGATAAAGATTTTCTGCTTTTCTCGTTCTTGTTTAGTTATACTTCTCCTTCTCCCTGTTTAAAACTGAGCGCTCATGCATAGAATTTCAAAAAGCAGCTGTGAGTCTCTAGGCATCTGTAGTCAGTGGCCGTCTTCCAGGATAGATCCATCACAGTCTGAAGGAGAAAGCTTGTGTGTGTGTGTTGCCGTAGAATCCTGGCTTTTATCCTAATGAATGTTTGCCCTAATGGACCCAGAGGAGGGGAATGGGATTAAGATCCAGGCAGGGCACTGCTGATTCAGGTCTTCTGACGTTGTTGAGACTGGGGTTTTGTGACTTGAGTGTCAGGGGAATGTTTGGGGAGATATCATTTAGGGTTTTCTGAAGTAGCAGGGAACCCCACAACCTAACTGATTCTCCTCATTCTCCTTTGCACTCATATGCATTAGCATGATTCTTGACAGACTCAAGACTATGTCTGCTGACCTGTCGGTGAAATAGGGCTGTGCCATATCATACCGTCCACGATAATACCGGTATAAATTTTTACATGATAAAAAAGCGCCATATCGCGATATCAGTGATATAGCAAGGCAATGACATATGGCACGTTACGTTCCCTAGCACGCACAACAACAACACCTGTCTGAGCGCGAGAGCAGCAAGTCAGCCTCCAATGACGATCAAATCAATCATTTTTAAACTTTCTCCAAAACGCAATTTTACAAACCGCGTGACTGTTCAGCGGCGCCGCGTCTTCTCTCTCTCGCTCTCAAAATGGGTTGCACAAGTCAAGCGTCGATACCACACTCGTGTTTAGCAGTCAGGACATGACGGTCACTTGCATCGTAACTAAAGTTTATCATTTTCACTTCTTTTTAAGTCTTATCAGTTTAAACATTTGCGATTTTAAACTATTCAGTACTCTTGCGCGCTCTGTTTACTCTGTGTGCATACATACAGTAAAGCCGTCTTACAAACAGCTCGCGAGTAACAAAAGTTATTTTTTGCGGATTATTTCGCTTTAACGGGGGAAAAAACACGCAAAATAGTGTAAAAATGCCGGCCATGGTTAGTATATTCATAAACAGTCGGTTATGTCTGAAATAAGCATAAAACGCGTGTGACAGTCAGTATCATGAAAACAGTAATGGATCCGGGCACTAGCTCTAAAAGTGACAGCAGCCATGTGTCTGTCATTAATGTTGTCGTCAAAACAACAAAAGATAGCTTTCATTGTAAAGAATCAGAATTAATAACCTATGCATTTAATTTAGTCAGGACTCAGGACTATCAGTGTTATTTTACATTTGATTACCTTATACAGTTTCTGTAGCATTTCTGAATACTAGTGTTAGACCTATACCAAAAACTTTTCTCTTTATTTGTATCTTTGTATATATTTTTGCTACTTTTTTCAGTTTAATTCAAAGATGGAAATCAAGCTTCCTTGTGTTGTGTAAAATCTTAAAAACAAAATTACCCAATTGTAAAACCACAATGAGTGAGCAAACATTTAGGTGAGATAAATGTAATAAAAAAAATTGTCAACTTTTTTTTCTATATCATCATAAATATCATTATCGCAAATATTCTTGAAATATCGTGATATCATTTTGAGGCTATATCGCCCACCCCTACGGTGAAACTTCTTTTACTCTATCCCTCCTGTATTTCTCTCCGTTTTCTCTCTCCGGAGGGCTAACAGATCTCAGGGGAAACATTAGTCTTTGGTCTGAGTCTGACGCCATGTCCTCCCTAATATTTTCAGCCACAATGTTGGCTTGTGTCATCAGAATAATACATAACAGGGGATTATAGGTCACTAGAGGTGATTAATTTGAAGTCAACATGAAATGTCATTTACAACCATTTTACTTCTGTAATGTGACATATTTTTGAATGAAATGGAAATGATTTAGAGCAGGACTTGATTTTATCCATCTGGAGTTAATTGGATCATAAAAAGTGGGTGTTAGGTAAAAAATTTGATTGGCAGTTTGGTTTATTTTGATGAAATATTAGAAAGAAAATTACAAACAATTGTGCACCGGTGAATCAATTCCGGGAATGTGCATTAACCCTGTAAAGCCTGACATATGAAATAATAGTCAGAAAAACAGTATTGAACCTTTAGACAAATTTGTTGTTGTTGTTGATGAGTATTATTTTTGATACATCAGGCTTTTGTTGCTCATATATATCAGATATATATCAGAATATGGAGCTCATACTCGAGAAGGGAAAAAAAAACATCTTAGGTTTAATCAGAGTCCCAAACTGAGAAAAATATGCAATTTGGTGAAGATGTTATTTATATAGTTGAAAAGTAAGAAGAAATTCTGATAGCTTGCAATACAAATATCAATGAGGTCTGTCAGTGTCAGGTGTATAATTTAGAGGCCTTAGAAATTTGAGTGTCAAATATTATACAGTAGGCTAAGTAAATAGGGTCAATGTTGATTTTATGTGCTAATGCGTGCCTTCTGCATTCTGTTGCTTTTGTTTATTTTCTTATACATGCATTGGGTTGTTTGACTTTCAAATTACCCCTCTGGGAGGTTGACGGGCTGTCAGTTAGAGGGCAGACCGTTCAGACAGGCTTTTAGGCTCTGATACGCTCTGAAACAGAGCAATAAAAGCCCCTCCATTACGGCAATGGCCGAGGCAATGCCCCCAATTACATCATCCTCCCCTCCAGCCAGTCTCCTCTTCTCTTTTTGCCCTTTCCAATCATTCTCTGTCTGTTCGTGATGTCCTTATTTCATCCTTCTCTCTCCCTCCTCCATCTAGAGTGATGTCATTTGATATGAGAAAATGCGGCCCGCTGACCCTTGAGACGCAGCTCTTCTGTACTGAAATGAGCTCTTTGTTTCTGCTGCTGCCAGACGGCCATGTCTCACACACACATCTCTTCATCACTGCATCTGTCGGGCCTCGTGCCAAAGCTTTTAGTGCTCTGTGTGGGTATTTTGCATCTTTGTGGGGTAATTTATACAATTATTTTCCCTTATTATACAGAGGGAAGGAGAAGGAAAGATTATTAACATTATAAATGTGAAGTTAGGGAACAAAATGCTAAATTTCATACTATCGTGTTTCAATCAATTTTCACCAAAAGTTTGCCACGTTGGTTTTCCAGAACCCTATATTTTTTTCTAAGGGCTTTTATTATTCTGAGCCTAGGATTTAACCCTGTAAAGCCTGACATATGAAATAATAACCCAAAAACTTTTGGTGAGTGTCATATTTTATACATCAGGCTTTTAAGACTATAGGATATAGGAGAATATGTCGCTCATTGTTGAGGAGGGAAAAAACATTTCACTTTTATTCAGAGTCTCAAACTTATCAAAAATATACAATTTGATGCAGTTGCTGATATGTCCAAAAAGTAATTCTTAATTTCAATGAGATTCTTATAAAAGTGTAGCAGACTACTTTCATAAAATGCACATAAGTATAAGTTGTTGCTCTATATCTTCCAATAATATGTCTGAGTAAGATGAAATTTAAATGCTTTGTTTTATAATCACAGTGCATTTCAATGATGAGAGATGTGCAGAATAAACATTCCTCAAAAGCCTGATGTATCGATACTCACATTTTAAAATTATTTTTTAATAATGATGGATAATCAAGCAAGCCTAAGATGCTTTAGTCCAGTAAGTGTTCATCTTAAAATATTACTGACATTATAAACGTTATTATTATGGTTGCTTTATAAAAATCAGTAAATATTTCACAGCATAAAAACAATATGTTAAATTATCCCATTTTCATAGTGACAAAGAATATATTTTTGTTAAAGATAAAGTGAAATGCAATATCATTTTGGGTAAGAAATATTAATGAGCGTTCACGACCATTGGCAAGTTAGGAGAAACATTATTCACTGACTCCTTGTATAGTTAGTTAGCTAGTTTGGACCACAATCAATCATGGTCTATTTTTGCCAGCTTTTGTTTTATAGGTGTCTTTCCGTAAGTGTTTGTAATCGTGTTGCTAAAACAACTGCCATGACGTCACTTAAAACTTCTGTTAATCGCCCACCTAGTATGTGCAACATCCTTCTTTCTGTCAGTAAAATAATACCTATTTCTGTCTCACTCACTCAATTTTTCCAGAGCCTAAGGGACTATAGCGTCACGCACAGCCAGACTCAGTTTATTGTTAATGTATGAGTCTTCTGGTTGGCCCAGTGGCTGTTTGTGGCTGGGTTTAATATAGCAACACATTTTGGGTCATTGGGCGGCAGTGTGGCAGATTAAGTGCGGGCCGTGTTTTAGTTCCCTCTGACTACTCGGCAGATTGGATCAACAGGCATGCATTGTTTGAGAGGGTGTCAGATACACTCAAGAACCCCCTATCCTACTGCCCCTAATTCTGTCCTGAGTGCTTTTCCATCCTCTTGGACTGTATCTTGAAGAGAAATGGCCTTGCTGGTGTTCGCTGTGACATGAAAAGTTCTGACATGGCATATTGTGCACCTTCATCATTTGTCTATCAAAAACTGAGTGTCCCTCCAGTAAATGTCGTGTCTATAATAGTCTTTGTCTGTTTAAAAGAGTGGAAAAGGGATTTAAACTGTTAAAATGTATGTTGATGCTACTAAATATGCTCATATGACCTTAAAGGACCCTGTGTGCTAGTATTTATACTTGTAGCGTGTATTTATTTTAAAGGCTCTTCATATATCAGAATGCCCGTATGACCGGTATGTCTCTGAGGGGCTCTTTGCACTCGCGTCCATGACACTTTTACTCCCTGGCAGAGATCCAGTGTCCTGCAGGGCCAGTGCAGACTTGTGCAGTCTGGTGGGTGTTCCTGCGTGGGGGTGATGGAGGTCGCAGCCCAGTAGGTCTGGACTGTGTCCAGAGCAAGTGTTGTTGGGCCCACTAATTTATACAAAGAGAGACAGACGCTTTAGATTTATAGGTGTGTGTGTGTGTGTGTGTGTGTGTGTGTATGTGTGAGTGTGTGTGTGTGTGTGTGTGTGTGTGTGTGTGTGTGTGTGTGTGTGTGTGTGTGTGTGTGTGTGTGTGTGTGTGTAAAAGAGAAGAAGAGGAAGAATGAGACTACAATATGTGGTTAGATATAGATAGAGCAAGTCAAACTGTCAGATCAAAAATATTTTCAGTGGTAACAGACTGTTTCAGTTCCCATGAGTGGTAAATGATTTTACTGGTGTTCACAATGCATCACTTTATTTTTTAATGTAAAGGATAAAAAAAGGTGTTGCAAACACACCAATGGAACATACGCACTGACATAAATTAGAAAATTCTCATTTGAAAATAATGACTTCGAATTGCTTTGTGTGTGCCGTGGTTGCAGGTAATGAGAGTTGAAGTGTGGATCTATTTGCAAAGAAGTATAGTTATTAAATGAAAACAAGTAGAACAAACAAAAATGAGAAAAGACAAAGAATTGAACCAAACAGGGGGTAAAATACACAGACTAATGCTGCATTAATTGTGAAATAACAACACCGAGCTGCTCACTCACATCCAATTATGCATTTCTATGGCAAGACTATCAATGGCAAAAATGAATCTGCAGCGGTCATGTTGTACAGCGCTCACGTGGTACAAGTCGGAGCTCTCTGAAAATTACAAGTCATGAGTTCTACGACGACATGAACGCTCTTTACAAGTTGGAATCTCCTAATTACAACACTTACATTTAATCATTTAGCAGACACTTTTGCGACATTTCGTGAATGCAGCTAAAATGAGCATTAAAACAAGGAACAGGTGAGGCTAATCAATTAACAAATGACTATGACAACTAAACACAGGTGATGAAACTAAACTGAAAGAACCAAAACAACACATGACAGTGCACTTGTCAATGTGATACAAAATATAATTTAAACAATTTGATTGACAAAAAAATTCTTGTTTGTCTTATTTTCTTTTGTTTTAAAATTAAATTTTTGAAAATGTGTCTTGGTTGTAAATAAATTACATTTATTTACACACATTTACTGTCTACCATTTTTACTCTCCTGAGAAGGAAAGTATTTATATTTTGCTTTGTTAAACCCATAAATCAGAATATAAATATGTATGGGTTGTAGACAGTATTAATCATTTTTAAGTGTCTTTAATGATATTTATGATATTGTAGTAACACTATAATTTTGTATTTGTTAACATTAGTTAACTACAGTAGTTAACATGAACTAACAATGAAAATACTTCTAAAGCATTTATTAATCTTAGTTAATATTAATTTTAACATTATCTAATACATTATTGAAAAATATTAAACATAGGATCTTTTAACATTATTTAATGGACCTGAGCTAACATGAATTAACAATGAACAGCCGTATTTTAATTAATTAACATTTACAGAAATTAATAAATTATGTAACAAATGAATTACTCATTATTAGTTAAGTTTTAGTTCATGCATTAACTAATGATAACTAATGGGACAATAGTAAAATGTATCCACTGCATGTTATCCAATATCCAGTATCATGCTAATAGGAACACATTTGTTGCTGGTGTCTGTGAAGGGGTAGTCATGCCTTTTTAATTAGGATGTGGGGGAAACATAACTCAAGAAAATCAACATAATCTCTTCTTTATGACACAGTACTACTTCTTAATAATATATAGCTAAGCTGTAGCTAAGAAAAGATTTGAGTGTGATGCAGTCATCAAATCGTTTGTTAGACTTGGGAGAAATTAAATATTTAGGACTTAGTGGTCATGTTTCAACCTTTAAGGAGAAAGAGTATGCACAATAAACAGGCTGTTCTCAGACTGTAAGCACACTTACTGTGGATCTCTGATTCTCAAAGCACTCAGCCACTTTAGATGAATCTTTAATGAGCTCAAGGTCATTAAGGGAAAGAGACTTCACACTGTCTGCCATTTTCTGCGCAGAAATCCTTTGAAATACTCAATATAACCAGTAAGGCCTCTTGGTTTCTTCTCTCCAAATAACCTGCATCTGATAAGTACCAAATCCTGATTCATGTTTGACCCCAGAAAAGGAATGGAAACAAGTTTGAAGTGTTTATGTTATTCCTTTTTGGAAGTGATAGAAGCTGTCTGGTTACCAGCTGTGCATATTAAATGTAAAGCTGAATTATTTTGTCTTTTTTGTGTGTTCTTCTCTAAGGGAGCTGTTCTCCTCTGAATATCAGGAGACATGGTATGATCCAAATGGAAACCGTCAGTTTTCCAGGCCTTCTAACAGGGTGAGTGTAAGAGCCATTCCAGAATCATTCACTTCTAAACAGCATGTGAATAGTTCATATTGTCATAGTAATCTTATGATAAACTATGTTGTCATATATACATACAGGGGTTACACAATGAAACTAAAACACCTGGTTTTAGACCACAATAATTTATTAGCATAGTGTAGGGCCACCTTTTTGCAGCCAATACAGCATCAGTTAATCTTGGGAATGACAGAAACAAGTCCTTCACAGTGGCCAGAGGGATTTTGAGCCATTCCTCTTTCCTCACAGTGGCTAGATCACAATGTGATGCTAGTGGAGGAAAACATTTTCTGACTCGCTCCTCCAAAACACCCCAAAGTGGCTCAAAAATATTTAGATCTGGTGACTGTGCAGGCCATGGGAGATGTTTAACTTCACTTTCATGATCATCAAATTACTTAAACACAGCCCCACCTTCAGGGTACAAAGTTTGAACCATTGTGTGCACATGGTCCTCCAGAATGGTTCGGTAGTCCTTGGCAGTGACACACCCATCAAGCACACGTAGTGGGCCATGATATAGAAGCCCAAACCATCAGTGATCCACCCCGTGCTTCACTCTGGACAGCAACAGTCCGGGTGTTGAGCTTCTTTGGGGCTTCTCCACACCGTAACTCTCTCGGATGTGGGAAAGGGGGGAAGGTGGACTCATTAGAGAACATACTTGTTTTACATTGTCCACAGCCGAAGATTTCCACTGCTGGCACCTTTGGAATTCACGCTTGGCCTTGGCATGAGTGACCAAAGGTTTGGCTATAGCAGCCCGACCATAAATATTGACCCCGTGGAGCTCCTGACAAACAGTTTTGGTGGAAACAGGAAAGTCGAGGTGCACATTTATTTCTGCAGTGATTTGGGCAGCTGTGGTTTTATGTTTTTTGGACACAATTCGGGTTAGTACCCAGACATCCCTTTCAGACAGCTTCCTCTTGCGTCAACAGTCACTCCTGTTGGATGTGCCTTGTCCTACTTGGTGCCGGTGTTATGCCGACATTACCCTGGATAACATAGCTCTCGATACACCACAGGGATTTTCTGTCCTGGTCACAGATGAGCCAGCAAGACGCGCTCCTACAATTTATCCTCTTTGTACTCATAAGTCTCCTATTATGTTGTGTGAATTGCAATATTTTATGTACAGCTGTGCTATTGCTCTGCTCTTACTGATGGAATGTAAAATTAGTGAAGATTGGCCACCAGGCCAGTGAGGCCATGCATATAAAGGCGTGAAACCTCCAATGCTATATTGGCCAGTGTTTTAGTGTCCAAACCCAGTATATATATTTATAGTATTATTACTTATAGTACTTCAAAACCTAATTTCCTCTAATGTTATAAATATGTTATCTTGGTTTCAGGATCACTGTTATTATCATGGGTCAGTCAAGGGAATCCAGGGGTCTAGTCTCGTCATCAGCACCTGTGCTGGATTCAGGTAAGAACCACAGCAGATCTGCATGTGTATTGTGTGAAAAAATATATTTATTTAATTATATGTTTTTATTTTGCATGTTCAATGGATCTTTAATTTAGAGGCTTGTAATGTAATGCTTGTACTGTTACACATTGTTATTGGAAGAGCCACATATAAATGCACAGTACTTGGCTTATTTTATTATAATTCCAATCATTGGAAGATGTGGGGAGTTTGAAAAGTTTTTTTTTATTTATTTATTTTTTTTTTTACATTTTTGCAATTCATTTTGGTGCCACTAGTGGTTCTGAAATGACACACTCCACCTTAAACCAAGGTACAATCATAACCCATGGCCTCTTGTGAGCTATAGCTTAATTTTCTTATTAATTCATGATATTTATCTAAACAAAAACAGTTTTCTAAAAAATTACTTCATCAAATTTACATTTTATAGTGTTAATATTATCATGCAAAAACTGTCTTTTATGGTTAGTAATTGTGACTTTCACAAAACCATTTTTAGTTCCATTTTCTGTCAGACTCTTCAGCTTTAGTGATATGGCTTTGCATCATGAGAACTTGTCTTTGTTGCGCAAAAGTTACAGTTTATTAGCCCAGGAAGTGAGTTCAGCGAGTTCATTGTAGCAGCGTGGCCGGGTCTCTGGGTTTCTGAGTGGGCCGAGGGTAGATGTATAGAGTCCTGCTGAGCTCCAGCTCGTTCAGAGACTCCGTTTCCTGTCTGAACAGACACACATTGACTGATATCCAAAAAGATCGATGAGCCAGCACAGCTTGAGTGAGTTGGGTTTGATTGGAGATGGGAGAAACTTGAGAATTTTATAGAGTGTACACACGTCCTTCCAGATGAATTTCACAGCTGCGGTGTATGATTCCACTAAATGAGCACCATGAAAACATTTTGTCTAGAGTTTTATGTATCATATAACAGATGTGTTTGCATGTCTTTAGTTGCAATTCAAGAACTCTTGTTAATGTCATTGAGTATTCTTTATCTTTGCAGGATGCAGTAGCAACTTTCACTATTCATAGACAGTTAACATTCACATAATATTGGCATGTAACTGTAAGTTTGTTAGTTCGTAGTAATATTTGGTTTGGGTTCTTTTTGTGCCTTGCATATAGTTGTGCATTTCTGCAGTGGAAGCATTTTCATTGATAGTTGGGCGTCCCTTTACATCTGTGAAGTGTTGTGTGTGTAACTAGGTTGGTGTTTGGAGAATACTTGGATATCCAGGAAGCAAGGAAATCTGTTTTTGCTTAAATAAACCAGTTCAGCATAAACACAAGTTGGCTATCAATTCAGTTTTATTCCCTTTTTTCTTCCCCCTCCCATCCGGGATAAAGATCATTTTGTGTGGTGAAGCTGCTTCCCGTGCAAAACCCATCTGAGAGGTTTCCATCCTGTAGGCCTGTTGAAATTTCCATGACTCTGATTTTCCAATTGATCATTGAAATTTAAAGTTTAAAGATTCTTGTGACTGACATGTTGTCTTCTCAATCCCCAGGGGCATGATAACAGTCAATAACAGCGTGAGCTACATGATCGAACCGCTAGCTAACCAAACACACTCTCAGGGACATGCCGTTTACAACGCTCAGAGCCTGAAACTGCCAGCGGGCACCTGCGGACACCACCATGGAGACGGGAATCACACGGAAAGCCTTCAAGAGCTGATTGATGTCATGGCAGAGCCTCAGCAGACCAATAGGGTGAGATCATGGTATTGCTGTGCAAGAACACTTCACCCAAAGTCAAACTAGAGATCCTTTCGGATCAATATACGTTTAATTTGAAGAAGCTCATTGTGTAACTTGTTGCTTCACCATCAAAAAAGTTCCAACAGCACTTGGTGTGAATATTGTTCATTTTGGTGCCCATGGTGTGTTTTTTAAAGCATTGAAGGCACATTTCCAATTTTTTTTGTTGTGCAAAGTATTTTAGAGAAACTAATATGTAACATAAAATGAACCTAGCATGAAAAGTAGCTAGTTTTAGAAACAATAAATATAGGTGTACCCCTTAAAATGGTGAATTTGGCCTGTACCACCTCAGAGGTCCTGACCTTCTAGATCCAACAATTTAAATGAAAATAACAAAATATTTTGATGTTTATTCCCATGTACATTTTTGAATAGGCCTCTATTTCAAAATATACAAAAATAGATTTTAAAATGTATTTGCTTACCGTACATATTTTTCAGAGAGTTTTTATCTACTTATATTTTTCCATATATTTTATTTGGCCGTTTGTTTACATTTTTAATGTATGTATATATATTTTCTTTCAAAATTGGCATTTATTTGGCCCTTGAAGTGCATTTTGCAATATGTTTGACTTTTTAAGGTTTAAATTAAGTATTTTTTCCTAAATTAACATTTTTTTCTGTATTTATTTAATGTTTCTAGCTAGAAATTTGCAAAAAAATCCACGCTTTTAACTGTGTTTAGACCCCAATTTTGATATAGGCTAAGTGTTGCAAAACCTTATTAAAATGGATGTAAAATAAAACAGCCCATATTAAAATATACTACAACCTCCTAAAGTTGTCAGTGAACATTTCCTAAAGATTATGCACCTCCTTTCACTGACAATTTGTTGAAAAAGAAAGAAAATAAAATAGCACATTTTTTAAGAGTTCAGGCTCTATTTTGTACCCTATTCATGGAAAGTACCAGATAATAAAACTTGTTATTTAAATAAATGTGAAGAGCTGACTAAAGTGGTACTAAACTAAGGACACATTGTTCTTTGCGTTTGCATACATGAATAGAGTGTCTGTCCCTAACTGAAGACACAGGATGTCTCAATTAGTGTCTCACAGCATTTATATTCATAAACTCAGGTTTTGAAGCAGTGACTCAGCACTTCTTCTGTAGTATATCAAATTAGCCTATGCTTAGTCATATCTTATCTATCTCTTCCTGCAGAAAAGAAGGGATGTCAGCAGTAGCATGAAATACGTGGAGCTGATGGTGGTGGCCGACCATGCAGAGGTAAAATCACTTAAATTCAGGTATCTGCTGAAAAGCAGGGTCTTCTTAAAGAGCTTTTGAGAGACAAGACTCAGTAAACTGCTGAAGTTGGTGTTTTGCACCATGTAGTTTTGACAGATACTTTACAAATGTACACTACTGATTTCCCTTTGGAAGTGATTCATACTTTTATTAACATTTATAACGTTACAAAAGAATTCCAATAGATTTCAGATATTTCAAATAAATGCAGTTCTTTTGAGCCTTCTGTTCATCAAAGATTCTTGAAAAAAATGGATCACAGTTTCAACAACAAAAAATCAACATTGATAATAATAAGAAATGTTTATGAGTAGCAAATCAGCATATTCGAATGATTTCTGAAGGATCATGTGATTATGTGAAGGATTATGCATCTTTAAACAATAAATGCAACTGAATTTGTAATCTTTTCAGATGAATATGTACATTCCCATGTAAAAGCTGCCACCATAAAGTGTTGATATGCATTTGCCAAGGTGTTTAAAAAAGAAAGAAAGAAAACAGCTCTTTAGCAAACACTGCTAATAATAATCTCAGTATTTATTTCTGTGATCACAGGATTCAGACAGTCTGTCCTTGGTTTTTATCGGCATCTTTTTGTAGCACGTTCTTATTATCTCAGAAATCAACAAGATTTTGTGCCAGGTGGTTTCTTTGGATAAAAGTGTCCTGTAAAGTGTCTTGAGTCTTGTCTGTTTGAAGACTCACTTCACGGTACCTCTGCAAATAAGGCTTGTTTCCTTGTCATGACTCAGAATAACTGTCCTCTCCTCTGATAGAGTCATTTCTAATCACCACCCACATTACACAAAGGTCATTTCAGCCATCCAAATCAAAGATACATCCTAATCGTGTCTCTTTTTCAGTTTGTGAATCACGGTCGGGACTTTGAAAGGACCAAAATGACGCTGATTGAAGCAGCTAACTTTGTGGATAAGGTGAGATTGTTGTGAATTCTACCGTTAAACACACATTTTTATCACACATCTGGACTCTAATATATTATGTGACTTTATGTTGCCAGTATTATAAAACACTGAACATCCGTGTGGCTCTGATCCGGTTGGAGATCTGGAACGATCAAGACAAGATCAGTGTGAGCGACAACCCCTACAGCACCCTGAGTGCGTTTCTGGCCTGGAGGAGGAAACAGCTGCCACAGCTGCCCAATGACAACGCTCAGCTCGTAACGTCAGTCTCACTGTTGCTCCTCCCACCTAAATAACGCGTGAGCAGATAACAATGATCGCTGATAAGGATTTAAAAGGATCATTTTTTAAATTCTGTCATCATTCACTCACCCACTTGACTGAGCAACAAATTTCAGTGGTCAAAAATGGTCCATTGTCAAGTGTAGCAATTATGGGCTTGACCTTAACACCCACCAATCCACCAATTAATGACACAATATTCATTTTTGGATGCAATATCCCTTTAAATGGGCCCTATTTTAACAATCTAAGTGCATGGTCTAAAGCACACGGCGCAAGTGCACTTAGGGCGTGTCCGTATACACTTTCGCTAGTTTAACGACGGGAAAAATGGTTGGCGAACACGGTCTAAAAGGGTTGTCCCTATTCTCTTAATGAGTAATGGGTGTGTTTTTGGGCGTAACGTGCAATAAACCAATCAGAGTCTCATCTCCCATTCCCTTTAAAAGCAGATTCGCTATTTACATGGAGGAATTTGCAAGCGGAAAAACTGAACGCTTCTCTAGCGAGAACGGGACAAAGTGTACGCGTGTTGTGGACCCGCCTATAGGCGCATATTACTAACGCGCTCTTCAAATAACGAAAAAAATATTGCACCATTGACTTTAGACTAGGTATCAGTTGGTCAATGGCGCAGTCTATTTCAGTTGCCTCAAAATAGCAACGTGCCATCAATGCGCCCGAACACACCTTGTTTTCAGACCAGCACTCCCATGGGCGCACAGATGGGCGCAAATGCATTTGCTATTTAAACAACGTGGCGCAGGACGTGAAAACGATAACTACGTCAGGCTGAAACTAGCAAAAAACATTTGCGGCGCTGCATTGCACCGGGTGTGTGATACGGCCCATTATGTCTACATCTGTTCTGCTAGCCATTTGGTTGCATTGGTTTGATTTGATTCTGCCATAGTTTTATTGGTATTTAAACCGTTTTTTTTTGTATTTGTAGGGGCATGTCGTTTCATGGCACCATCATTGGTCTTGCACCTCTTAAAGCCATGTGTTCTGAATACCAGTCTGGTGGAGTCAATTCGGTACATTCACCTGCATTGTTATTCCATTGAGTTTTTATTGCCTTTATTGGACTCACTTTTTGTTTTGTCTGCCTCTCTCTGTAGGACCACTCTTACAGTGCTGTGGGGATCGCTGCCACCATGGCTCATGAGATGGGGCATAACTTTGGGATGAGCCATGACATTCAAGGTTGCTGTCGTGCTCAGGCCGAGGATGGAGGCTGTATCATGGCTGCTGCCACAGGGTGAGAACCAAAGAAAAAATACTGTATAATTCCAAACCTGCATGAAACCTGACCGAATTTTCATTTAAAATCGACATGAAATAAAAGTCAAACGTGTTCTGTAGGGCTCCATTCCCTCGTATCTTCAACTCCTGCAATCAGAAGGAGCTGAAACGCTACCTGAGCTCCGGCGGGGGGAAGTGTTTGTTCAACCCTCCCAACACCAGGCTCATGTACGGGGGCCAGCGCTGTGGAAACGGATACCTGGAGGAAGGAGAAGAGTGTGATTGTGGAGAAGTGGAGGTCAGGAGAGAGTTTCATTGCTTCCTCTGTCTCGTTTTCTCCCACGCTGTTGTCCTGGTTCATCTTTCACGCTTACATTTTCCGTTTCTGTTTCCTTTACTACAAAGGAGTGCTCAAGTCCCTGCTGTAATGCCAACAACTGCACGCTGAAGATTGGCGCTGAGTGTGCGCACGGAGTTTGCTGTCATGAGTGCAAGGTGAATCCCTGCCAAACTCATCTCACGCTTTCTCTGTCTCGACCCCCTTTCCTGTGGTGCGGCATCAGAAAAACTGTTGGGATTTATAAATGATATATAAATGGGATTTAAAAGAATTTTTAGTTTGAGTTTTTAAAAGGGGTTAGTTCACCCAAAAATAAAAATTCTGTCATTAATTACTCACCCTAATATCTTTCCAAACCCGTGATATATTTGAAATGAAATCTGAGAGCTTTCTGTTCCTCCATTGACAGCTACACAACTACCACTTTGACGCCTCAAAAAGTTCATAAAGAGATCATAAAACTAATCCATATGAATTGAGAGGTTTAGTCCAAATTTTCTGAAGAGACTCGATCGCTTTATATGATGAACAGATTGAATTTAGGCTTTTATTCACAAATAAACATTCAAACGGAAGCTCAAGTATGCTCGCTTGACGCAGAAAAAGCCAATGAGGTTCATTCTCGTGTTACACAGCACGTTTGAGCTTCTGAAAGAACCAATGAGGTTTGTTCTTGTGCGTCAAGCAGGTTCAGTTGAGCTTCAGTATATGTTCGCTGATCAATGTTTATATGTGAATAAAAGCCTAAATTAAATTTGTTCATCATATAAAGTGATCGAGTCTCTTCAGAAAATTTGGACTAAACTGCTTAATTCATATCAAATTAGTTTTACGATCTCCTTATGAACTTTTTGAAGCGTCAAAGTGGTAGTTGCATGGACTGTCAATGGAGGGACAGAAAGCTCTCAGATTTCGTTAAAAAGATCTTCATTTGTGTTTCAAAGATGAACGAAAGTCTTATGGGTTTGGAACGACATGAGGATAAGTAAATAGTTTTTTCGAATTTTCATTTTTGGATGAACTAACCCTTTAAGTGGTAAGTTTAAATAAATAAATTATTTTTAAGTGTAATTTAATAATTTAATATATATATTTTTAATTAAATTTAAATTAAAAGCAATTTACAGTAGTATTTTTACCTTTATGTTACCTAAATGTTTTGCTTTCAGTGATCATTAATTTTAAATAATACTATTATTAAAACATAGACGTGCATTTTAGGATATTTTTTCTCACAAATGTCCACAGTTGAAAGTGTCTGGCTTTAGTTTAAATGAACTAATGTATTAATTGATGATCTTTACAACGGAACTGAATCAACACTGAACTGACTTCAGCTGAACAATGACACTTTTTTTTTTAGAGCTGCTGTACACTCTCTGTTTGCATCATTAAATAGTTTTTCTGTAATCACTGTAAAACTGCTTTGAAACAATCTGTATTTCATTAAGCGTTATGTCAATAAAGGAGACTTGACTTGACTATTTTAAGAAAAAGTTTGTTCTATCACACTCTTGACCAGCTGAAGAGTCCAGGAGTGATGTGCCGTCCACCTTCAGGCTCCTGTGACCTGCCTGAGTACTGTGATGGGAAATCTGAGTCCTGCCCTGCTAACTTCTACCTGATAGATGGCAACAGTTGTGCGGGTGGCAGTGCCTACTGTTACACTGGCATGTGTCTGACGCTGGAGCAGCAGTGCCTCTCTCTCTGGGGCAAAGGTCTGTCTGCTAAAAGTAACACAATTTAAATCTACTGTAACACCATAAATCCAAGCACCCAATATTCAGTGAGTCACTGGTTTCACAAAAATATTAAGCAGCACAACTGTTTTCAACTGTGATAATAATAAGAATTCTTGAGCAGCAAATCAGCATATTAGATTGATTTCTGAAGGATCATGTGACACTGAAGACTGGAGTAATGTTACTGTTTTTACTGTACTTTTGAGTAATGTTGGCTATTTTTTCTACCATGTTTTCACATTTTCTAGTGGAAATCCACTTGGCAATGTACTGTAGTTTACAGTAGAACAGATACTGTGCTTGGCTGTGATCTCAGTCTCCGAATGTGATGCCATCTGCTGCTCTCTGCAGATATCAGAGAAATCATTCGAGTCCAGCCGAGAGTTTAGCATTCACACAACCAGTAACTTGTGACATGAGTAGATGTTTCTATTCTATTCTGTTCTGTTTCAGCTGCAAATTTTCTGTCTCTATTTCTTAGATGCTCGTCTTGCTCCTGATCGTTGCTTCACTAAAGTAAATGAAGCTGGTGATTCCTATGGAAACTGTGGCAAAGACCTCATGGGCGCATACAGGAAATGCACTGAAAGGTGATATTAATTTACTCAAATAATAATAATAATAATAATAATAATAATAATTAAAAAAAATTGTACACTACCTGTCAAAAGTTTGGAAAAATTAAGATTTTAAAGTCTCTTATGCTCACCAAGGCGGCATTTATTTGATCAAAAATACAGTAAAAATATTTAAAAAAGCAATATTGTGAAATATTATTAGTTTAAAATAACTGTTTTCTATTGTAGTATATTTTAAAATGTAATTTATTTCTGTGATGCAAAGCTGAGTTTTCAGCATCATTACTCCAGTCTTCAGTGTCACATGATCCTTCAGAAAATGTTGATTTGAAGAAAGATTTCTGATTATTATCAATGTAAAAAAACATTTCAAATTTTTGCTGCTTAACATATTTGTGGAAACCGTGATACACAATAAGAAAATAATTTGCATTAAAAAAGAAATTAATAATTCGACATAAGTCTAAATCAGCATATTAGAACGATTTCTGAAGGATCATGTGACACTGAAGACTGGAGTAATGATGCTGAAAATTCAGCTTTTGTCATCAAAATATATTAGAAAATAGTTATTTTAAATTTGTAAAATATTTCACAATATTACTGTTTTTAATGTATTTTCTATCAATAGAATGCAGTCTTGATGAGCATACAAGACTTCTTTGAAAAGCACGAAAAAAAAAAAAAAAAACATTTTAAATTAATTTAAATTATTCCAGTAGTGTGTGAAATCATCATTTGAGCCATCCAAAGACGTGCTGTTGGTTCTCTGTTTAGGAATGCTAAATGTGGGAAGATTCAGTGCCAAAGCACTGCCACCAAACCAATAGAATCCAACGCCGTCGCCATAGACACCACCGTCGATATTGATCAACAAAAGATCCTGTGCAGAGGCACACATGTGTACCAGCAAGGTCAAGATAAGCACAACCAGAATGACACCCTAGACCCGGGCCTGGTTCTGCCAGGGACCAAATGTGGGGAGAATGCGGTAGGTTTTTTAGTCACTTTATATCGTTGAGTGTATAGGAGGACCTCTTCTTACATTCACATTTCACTTCATTTCACTTCTATCTGAATAGATCTGTTTCGAAGGGGAATGCCGCAATGCGTCCTTCCTGCAAGCAGATGAATGCAATGCCAAATGTCATGGCCATGGGGTAAGTTCATATTGCTTATTTCTGCAGAGAGCTGGCTGAGCTTTATGCATGCATGGCCATTGCAGAGCTACTTCCTGTTTACATCATTTTGCAATCATCAGGTATCATTTTTTTTACCTCATATGGTATCATAAATACTTTCGATAACAGTCAATGAAAAAATCCCTTACTATTTTTGGATGTGCTAAACTTACAGCAGAGTTCAATGGTGTGATCATTTCCACTAAATGCATTCACTATTATGTCTGACTATATAAGGCATTGTATTATTTTACAATACAGAGTGAATATCTGTATAGCGAGTAGGGTTTAAAGAATTAGTTTAAAGACCACGGCTGCATCCAAAAGACAGTATATGACAAAAGAAATATGTCCGAATTAAAATTCAGGTTTTCATTTTTATATAAAATATTTCTTTAGATTGTTTTTCACTGGAGAAAAAAAAATTAAGCAATGGAACAAATGTTTGTTTTTTTGTTGTGTGTTTCCCTGCAGCTTTGCAATAATAACCACAACTGTCATTGTAAGTCGGGTTGGGGACCACCATTTTGTGAGATGGCGGGTTCAGGAGGCAGTTTGGACAGTGGGCCTGTGATCGCGCACAGTACGTCAACAGACACCTAATAAACTGAATATTTCATCTAATGTTATCTGTGATACGTCCTGTTTTAAATGTGTCCTTTTGATGTTTCTATGTTCTTGTCTTATCTTGTGCAGGCAGCCTTTCCCTACTGGTTCTCCTTATCCTTTTTTTTCTTCTGGTATTGGTTATCCTTGGCGTCTTTTGGTGGCGTTGCAAACAGAAGCTCCTCCCCAACAAAGACTCCGCCCCTCCTGCTACTCAAACATGCATCAAGTAACTGCTATATGCAAACGCATACAATGATCTTCATCATTTAGGTTGTTCTTATGTTAAAAAATTTGTTATTTCTCTTTTTGTCAGTGTTCCAGACACCCCTGAGACTAAAAGTCACACGACAGGTCACGCCAACCCAGTGTTCCAGCCAAAGAAACCTCACGCTGATGAACAGGTGTGAAGTTGTTTTGTTGTCAGCGTGTGTTCGCAGCATGTCCATCCAATAGCACGGTTCTGTGCATCACTGGGTTTAGCTGAATGTTGTCTGAACATCAAAAAACCACATGGAACCTAAACCCATCCAGATTATTGTTAACCTAAAGTAAAAATATTAAAAATAGTTTTCGTTTATTGAAATAAAGCTGAAATAAAATAGGAATATTAGATTAACATCTTAAAAAACTTAAATGAAAATGAAATAAAAAGTTGAATTACTAAAACTAAAACTCAAATAAAAAATATAGATAATAATAAAACCAAATCTAATAAAAATGACAAAAGCACATTGCCACAAACTGAAATGGAAATGAAAACTGAAAACATAAACATAAGTTTATTCAAAATATTAATATATACTATAATAATGCAAACAATACTATAGCACTGATCCATGTGTGTTTTTAAATCCAGTTAAAATCAGATTTTTAGGAATGCACTTCAGTCTGAACAGTCAAGTTTGATTTCAATTCGTTTTTTTCTGTAATTTTGGACACAGTGAAAATTAATAACATTTAATATACTTAAATGTGTAAAAATCAATTCAATTCCAGGAGTTAAACATTGACCCTTAATAAAAATGTTCATTGACATTGGTTGAATTTCAAAACGATGACAGCAACTCTCTTATGTCTCTTCAGGCATTCATTTATTAGCAACTGATGTAGAAATACAGAATATCGACTGCACTGTCTAAACAAACGGCTCAGACTTGATTACTTGTAAAAGGTTCGATTGTGGAAAATAAGTGAAACTGATGATTTTTGCAATTGGTTTTGACAGAAGATGTATATGAACAACAGTTTTTCATGTCCTCAGGCGAGTCCTACAGGTCCATCGAGATCTAGACATTCAATCATTCGGCCCACTGAGAAACCACCTCCAGTCCCAGCCTACACTCCACACAAGCAGAGTCTACAGCATTCAGAGCCATCCCAGCCGTCTCCATCAGTACCCCCCAAAAGAAGACCGCTACCACCCAACCGACCCCCTCCACCCCGTCCCATGACCAAACCCACCCAGACTGCAGAGGTGAGTGTCTTCCTCTCGTGATGTGTCCTCCGGAGCAAATGCAGGTCTAATCCAGGGCTTGTCACTCCTACTAGCCACTTTTATCTGAAATAATAAACAGTAAGTGCAATGTCAAAAATAGTGATTTTTCTAAACATATCGATACTAAAATATCTGAAAAGCTTCCAATACTCATTTTCCGTAGAATAGACACGCGACACCAGGCTCCGCTCTCCGAAAGCGAGTTGACACATGAATGAATATAGTTGATGTTACAGGGCTTGAATTTCTTTTTTGCTGTGTATTGCATTTAAATAGTCAAATACACACAACATAATATCAAAATGCTGGTCTTGGCAAGTATTCATGTAAACACAGTAACAATTTTATGTGAACGTAAAATGTTGAGAAAGTAAACGCATGTGTAACAGTATAATGGATCCATGCGTCAGGTCCTAAAGTAACTTTAGAAAACCACTAGCCACAGTGGCTGGTGAGCAAAAAAAGTGAATGTCAAGTCCTGGTCTAGTCTGTTCAAGATCAGATACATAACTGTGTACTGTTTACTGACTTTGACTGCACATTATAAAATATTCGCTGTATTTCATCCAGACGCTGCCTAAGAATGGCCAGCCAGTGGCACCAGCCATGTTGCAGAAAGGGAAAGCCAATCTGAAGCCCCCTACTGGCCACTTCCAAAATGTCAGGTAATCATCAGGAGGAAATTTTATACTGTGAAAAGAAACACTGTTAACAATAATAATATTTTTTTTAGTCATAATTAATGAATAACTCACATGACTGGTGTGCTCAATGGTTAAGCGTGTTCTTTATAATGGTTTTCTATGTAAAAACGCTTGAGAAACTGCACATTGCGTTTGTATTCTGGGTGCCTGTATATATATATGCATCAGTAATAAGGTGTATATTGAATCTGGTCTTTTAATATCATGGTCTTACTAGTAAAAACTAGGTGGGCGTTACTTAAAGGGTGTGACGTCACATGAAAACTATATATTAGAGAGTAATACTTTATATGATTGTGTTTTAGGTTCCAAAGGGAAGTTTCTGGAAAGAGCTGAGTTGCAGTGAAGCTCATTGGAGCGCTACATCGATCAGCTCTGCACCTTTAAGATGTCCTTAAGAGTGACCAATCAAACTGCCTCACTCAAAGTGATGTCTGCCTTATTGACTTGAACACAGAGTTAAGGATACCTTCTAACTTCAGTGGTTTTCAGGGGGTGCGGTTCCACTACTCCTGTGCCATATGTTACATTCGCCTATTTATTACAGAGACCTCAGAGAAAGGACATGACAAAAAACTATGAAGTATGGCATTATAATCCAACAAGAGCATGGGACATCTGAAAGAATATCTTGCAACAAGAATATGAAATGTAGATTTTTGCACGCATTAGTAACATTGTATATTATATACAGTACATAGAGTGAACTGGAAAATGGGAGCAAATGAGTTTCATCTGTTGCTTTGTCATAGATTTGTCTAGTTGTGAACTAACTTGCACTGCCAGAGCAATTTAGTTTAGTACTATGGTTAATCTGTACTCAGGAAACAGCCCTGGAAAGGAAAAAACACAAGAAGATTGTTTTCATAGCAATAATAGTTCAGAAACTCATATGAACTATATAGCACTGGGCTCTTTTTAGGTTAAATCCTGTGTAGTCATATACACTATTTATAGTATATACTGTATATACAGCAAGTAAAAATAACCTGTCTTAAAGGATGTTTGTGATAATGCTGGACAAGAATGACTTCAAATTAAATATGGTGCTTAGAATTCTTAAATGAGAGAGAAAAACATCTTTCTACCTTTTTAGATAACGCTTGATTATATGTTCTATTTAAAAAGGGCATTAACCCAGGGAATGTATTTAGGTTTAAATTACCTATAAACATGTAAATGTGTATCTTTTTTTTTTTTTTCTCCTTTGGTCAGTCATTTGAGAAGAAAATCTCTGGACAATGAATTATAATTTCGCCTAACATGCTTAATGTTTTGGAAAACTATGACCAATTTACTGGATTTCTGTCCGATTTTTCATGTTAAACTGTTATTTATTCATAGTGTTAAGATTTCAAATGTAATGCCTTAATAATTGTTTTTTGTTTGTAAATTCTTTGTTTTTACATGAATTTTATTATATTGATAATAATGCAATTATTGAAATGATTATGTATTGTGGTGGATGTAAAGATAGTTTGATATTGCAGATTGCATAGGAAGTCAGAAAAAAGTCACTGTAATTTTTATTTGCCTTAATTCCAGTTTCCTTCATAAAAATAAAAAAGTTGCCCTTTATGCAAAATATGCTGTAATGCAGTGCCTTCCATGTGATGTCAGAAATAAATTTCCATCAATTAATCTTCTTATTATTTTTGTTATTATTTCTTATTCTGTTTATAATTTAAAATGAGAAACTTTGTGGAATATTTTGCTATTTTTGTGTCTTGATGCCGATTTGCACATTCAACTGGACTACTGTTTACTGCTCATATTCCTCCTGTAAGGTAGACTTTGATTAAGGCAAAGACATCTCTCTCTCACACACACACACACACACACACACACACACACACACACACACACACACACACACATGGCTATACCTGTGACATGAGGGCCAAATGTCCTCACTTTTATAATGAAATAATATGACAACCAATTAGTGAGGACATTTTACTGGTCCTCAAAAGGTAAAATGCTTTTAGATTGGCCTAAACATGTTTTTATTTCAATCTAGTGTTTTGCACATATTTCTGTGATGGGTGTAGGTTTAAAGGTAGGGGTTGGGTTAGGCCATAGAAAATATTATTAACCTGATATAAAAACAATTAAAGATTATGCAATGTCCTCACTAATATAGAGAAACAAACTTGTACACAAACACACACACTGTGTTTTTGTGTTTTATGGGGGACATTGACATTCCATAGATTTTTTTACTGTGCAAACTATATATTCTATCCCCTATCCCATAAAACCTAAACCTATACCAATCACAGAAAACTTTCTTTTTTACATAAAAATGAAATGCATTTTTTTCATTAAAAATAAATAAATAAATAAACATAGGCCTAACTTAGAATCATTTATAAGCTATTTTCCTCATGGGGACCAAAAATGTCGCCACAAAGACAAGGATTTTGGTAATTGCCAACTTTGTGGGGACATTTTGCCCATAATACATAAGGTATACCTGAACCACAAACAAACTTGTTCACCGTGTAGACTCTCCACAGGTGTAATGGTTTAAAAAAAAATTGTTCAAACCTCATTTAGTATGATTTATAAGCTGTTTTCTTCTTAGGGCCCGGTTAAACATACAATGTCAGAAATGTCAGGTTTTACTTTGTAGGGCCATTTGTAACACACATGTTAGATTTGTTTGATATGAGCCTGGTGCATCACAAGAGTATGGAAGTTTGTTTCCGCCACGGAATAAAAAAACGACGCAGTTGGTAATTGTGACTTTTTATCTCACAATTCTGCCTCAGAACTAAAGTCAGAATTATGAGATATATTTGGGAAAAAAGGTCAGAATTTCGAATATAAAGTCGCAAAAGTCACAGTTAGCCTGCCTTTTTACTTTTATTCACTGGCGGAAACAAGCTAGGCTACTGCTGAGTAACCTTTTTTTCACACTAGACATGTAAATATAAACTGGGGTGTGTTGAAGCCTCAGAAAGAAAAAAAAAAGAAAAGAAATATCATCAAACTGTTGTTACATCAAATATATATAACAACAAAACTGTTATTACACACACACACACACACACACACACACACACACACACACATAGCCTATATATGTGATGTAACAACAGTTTTATGATATGATTTCTTTCTTTTATGATTTTCTTTTTTCTGAGGCTTCAACACAACCCAGTTTATATTTCCACGAATATATATATAACAAACAGTTGTTGCGGTTTCATTGGGCTGTGCTGGAGGTGTGTCTGAAGTGAACGCCCTCATCATTCGCCTGCAGAGGACTTTTATTCTGAAACATTGAACTTCCTGTCCTTCATTTTGGCTGTACGCGTTGTTCTTGTTCTCTGTTGGACATCTCTGCGCTATCTTGGAAAATCCTATTTAAACGACGTTTTTTCGGTGTTATCTCGACTTCATCAGCACATCAAGAACAAATATTTAATTTAATAACCATGGACCAAATGGAAGACCCCGCTGGATCAGATAATAAACGAGCTATAGAGCGGAAAAGGTGGGTACTTCCATGTTGTAAACAACGGTCTGTTTACCAGCGCTCGGAAGCTTCTAACTTAGTGTTTGGATTACAGCAATTTAAACACTACAGAAGCGAGATTAAATTCAGTATGTCACATATAAATGGCAAGAGAGCTGGATTAACGTCAAGTATATGGTATTTATTTTGTTACTACCAGCTGTTTAATGCTACACTTGAGCTAACGTTATTGTGAACAGTTAGGTGATATCATTAGACTGGTGTACAGCACATCATTTTTGAGGTCTTCAATATTTATGTTTAATGTTACTGTTGATTATTTTTTAAGATCTGTGGGTGGTGATGGTTGACAGTCTGTTAAAAGTTTCTGTTCAGTTCAGATTTTTTTTTGTTGAGAAACTTTTATTATGTTTTGAAGTAGTGCTAGATGATAAGACATGCGTCAGGTTGTTTTGCAATGCTGCTGTTATTTATAGACTATGATACACATTTCCAATGGGAGTGAATTGCATTTTTGTGACGAAGTTACCACTGGTTACTGTTATTTTCTTTATTTTTATAGGAGTTGAAGATGCTAAGCGAGGACTTCAGAGAGGACAAGCTTTCAACATCAGCACCGTCCATCACTTTTTCCCTCAACATCACGCACAGGTGGAAACCGTTTCACAGACATGTTTTATGGTTTATAGACTGTTTAAATAAATAATTGGATTTGTAAAGTGCTATCCAATAGACCAGTGGTTCCCAAACCTGTCCTGAAGGACCCCCAACACTGCACGTTTTCTTTCTCTCCCTAATCAAACACACCTGATTCAACTCATCAGCTCATTATCACATGGGTTAATGAGCTGATGAGTTGAATCAGGTGTGTTTGATTAGGGAGACAAAGAAAACATGCAGTGTTGGGGGTCCTTCAGGACAGGTTTGGGAACCACTGGAATAGACTACCATGTACTGATTTATATATATTTTTTCTCCCGACAGGCGCTGGTTTAGCCAGAGTCCTCACCCCAATACTGTCTGACTCCAGCAGTCTGATCACAAGCATTTCAATGGGTGGTAATGAAGGAGGAGGACGGGGAGGAGAGCGATGGAGCCTCTTCGGGGTGCGGCCCATCGTGCAAAAATCCCCCACTGACCCAGGATCAGAAACCAACACTCCTGGCAAGAACCTTTTATATGGCTCTGTTATTCTTTAAAGAGGCCTAATTATAACTTCAGATTTGTTTGTTTTTCCTTTATGCTAAATGTGAAAATATTGAGCATGGATTTTGGTACCAAATTTTTAGGAATTCACAATAGGACAAGAAGTGTGTGACTGTGCCCCTATCACATTTTTTGTATATTACCTTTCATTCAGTGTGTAATATAGCTGTTTGTGAATGTTAAAGCTCTGCAAAGTTATTGTCTCCTAAAAGAAAGAGCCGATTCTGAACTGCCTGAAAGGACTCGTAATCCCAATCTTACTTCTTGCTCGAACCTACATAGGTTTGAAACTAATTTGCATAATGCCTGCATTCATTGGCTGCCTGCGAACCACGTTTACGTGTGTTTTGTTTCCAAGACGTGCTGTAAGCGGCAGACCAATCAGAGCAGAGGAAGAGACTGAATCCTTTATCGAACCTTTTGCTTCGAGCTGATGCTGAAGTGTATATTATGCGAAAATTTGTGTTTTTTGAAATTGGATGCATTTAAACCTATCGTAGGAGATCTCTAGAGCAAAATTAGGAACCTTTAATTTAATATGGCATAATATGGGCACTTTAATGTAAATGTTTTGTTTCTGTGACTACAGGGGGATTCACACTGCAGTCGTACTTTGGGGTTCAGAAGTCCAATACAATGGATGCCATAAAGACCCAGATAAACCTCACTGTTGAAGATCCTGCCAATTTCAATTCTCCCAAGATCGAGATGATGAGCGGCGAGGACGGAAAGAAAGCATCCTGTCACAGACTGAGACACCGAGACATGAACATTCTCACTCCCTCCGGCTTCTGAACTCCACGAGTCTTCAACTCTCTTAAGCTTCCTCGCCTTTTATATACACGTTACAGCACAAATTGACAGATCTGTCACTTGCCATTTTATGGCCTCTTGTGAATAACCATAACCACTCACAAACGTATCTGTTTCCTTATATCACTTTAATAGAATTTCCCTTTAAATTAGACAAGAGACAGAATCTCTTACATTAGTGCCAAGTATCACGGATAGTTGTTTTTTATTTGCATCCCCCGCCAAAATTTAAAAAAAAATTCTTGAACATTTTTTTTTTATTAGTGTATGCTATGACAGATTGCTTTTGATTGTTATGGTTTAAATTTACCACGCTGGAACTGCAGTGAAAATATGCATAATTACAAACATGCTTCTGTGTTTTTAGGAATGAGATGCATTCATGAGTATATCTGTTGATAGTAAATCTGAATTTTGTGGACCATTTCGAAAAGCTCATGTGTATGTTAAACCTGTTTCAACATCATCTTCCATTAGATTGATGGATTTCATCAGTGACCGCAGCACGTTGTAGTTCTAAAGCACATTGACAGCATAACATACTGTTGCATGCATCTGTTCATTGCCACTGCATAACATGCAAAAGTCAGGTTTGACAAAAGTCAGGTATCCATCTTTCTACATAGTTGAAACATGTTTAAGTGTCTAAATCAGATTACTAATTTATTTTATGAATCAATGACGAGATTTTTGCTGTGATATTTTGTTACGTGTGGTGCCCCGTGTGCAATAAGCTACAGCATTGTTTATATCAGCATGCTGAAAGCACCTCATTCCTATCACTGGGTTTCGCATTGCACACAAGCCGTTTTTTCTTTCCGTATTGCACACTACAGCCGAGTACTGTTTTGAAGGTTTGCTGTATATGCTGAAGCTGGAATCATTTCAATGTTGCTGTTTTGTATATTTGTTGTGGAATTGCTTTGGCTTTACAATATTCCACTCTGTGCTCAACTTTACTTGTTGTAGTTTTTTTTCCATAGTGCTGGACTCTTCAATTTTGTAAGACCGAAGTGGCTTTTGCATCTCAGGCCAAACTGTCTAACGCCAGTCACGTGTTGTGCATCACATATTACCTGTTCATAATGCTCAGTATGAGTATTTGATTCCTATAATAAAACATCGCTGTCAAGCACAATGAACAATTTTGATTGTGATATTTGATTTATTTTCCAATGAAAGAAATGCATGATTTCATGTGATACCACTAAAATAAGCAAAGTTTCTGCAATTCTTAATTACCTTGGCATTTAAAGTCAACGTGAATTTGCACCCTTACGTGACATATTTCCAAGTGAAAAGGAATATTCATGCAATCATGAAAAAAGTAGGATGTGATTTAATACACCAGGAATTGATTGGACCGTGAAAAGAAACATTCAGAGCAGAATGTGGATTGTGGAGAACTGTTGAGACGCCACCAGCACCGGCTTTTTGACCAAGACCAAGGTCAGAGGACAGGCAAGTTAAGATTACTAGTAACAAACTTTAATTTCTATTTTATAAAACATCTTCAAAAGCAAATAAATGCATGTAATGGCTGTCAGGCAGCTGGTAAGGTTGTTCTCCTTACCCCACAACGTCAACTATTAAATACAAATACTATTTCAGCAGCAAAATCTTCCAATACCTTCAAAATGATACATTCTTTGCGTAAAAAAAAACCCTAAAGAAAAACAAAAACATAATAAAATCCTCTCAAAATGTCCTCCCATTTTGTTTTGTTTCTAAAATGTCGCTATAATACTATTGGTCAAACAAGTTTATTTATTTTTACAGTTATGTAAATCACAATATAGTTACTCAGAACATTTAGTCAGCCAATTGACACCAAATACAGGCTTCTAAAAATTCAAATCCGTCATCTGTAACATAATGCATACAAGATCCTTTATATGAACTGACCACTGATTATTTGATTATTATTATCAATAAATATTCGAGAAAGCTTATGTAGAATGGTTGTAAAATCCCGAAAGAGGATACACCACAATGGAAATGTATGCTGAACATGCTTAAAAACGTCTTTAAAAACATCTCGTCTGGATGTCTTTGTGTTAAATCTCGGAAAACCAAAGAAACAAAATGAGATTGATAAAATGGAATCTCTAATGGTTTTCTTTGCTTCATGATATGAAAGATAAAAAGGCAATACTTTGTCAATTTTAAAAACAGCCTTAAACTTGAGTCCTCAAGATGGTTGCCATCTTCGAAAAGCATATCGATATATACCATAAATTACTATGAACAATAATATGGAATATGTATCAAAGATCATGACGTTAAAAACAACGGCAGGTAGTTACAGTTAAAATACAAAGCATTACAACAAATGTGAGCAACAAAACATAGATGCAGTAGTATTAAAGAAATCAAATAAAAAAAACAGGTACAATATAACACTATAATCGCTCACTGTGATGCTGTGCTGATTTAAAACAGATGAAGCATTTATTTTAATGAAAATGATTTTCGCATTAATATTTAATTGCTCACCATCCAAAAGTTAGTCTTTGGGCGTCAATTCCTGATGCTTTGTACTACAAAAAAAAAAAAAACCAAGCATAAAACAGTAACACATAAGAATGAAATCATTATAAATTACTGCTCATTAAAATTCTCAAAATAATGATCTGTTCTGTATCACCTCCATGCCAAAGCCTCTTATGTCAGGCTGCTGTTACTGTCCCATGGAGCAACTGCATCCATGAGGCCAATCCCTGATCTCTAATCATCTCCAAGAGCTCAATTATGATCCTCCATGAAAAATATTGACCATAGCGAGGGCTGCTTGCACCCTCATTCGACCTGCACATTGAGGACAGTCAATATTAACCAATATTATTGAGATACCGTCACTTGAGGGACCGTAAAGTCACTGAAACTGCTCGGGTTCTTGAAGAACTTCAAGGCTGGGAGAGACGTTTCCTCTTGAGTTTCTGAAGCATTCCCTGCTCCTTTTAAAACAAAACGGGATGTGATGCAAAATTCTTGTATCGGCACCAGTTGAGCGGGTCAGTCCAGCATGCCCATGCAACATTCCCCGAGCTCATTACAGGCAGCTGATGGTGAAAAATGCTGTCATCTTATGCTCCAGGAATTCAAAAAATTATATATATAACACAAACAATGCAAAAACAGCATCCACTATTTGGTCAAAAAAAAAAAAAAAGTTTATGAAAAAATAACACTGATGCGTGTTCATCGAAGTCTCTTGTCTTTATAAAATGTAGAAATATTTAAAAAGTGAAAAAGCTGTATGAAATTCCAATATATATCACATCAATATGTACAGACGACATGCCTCAGGTTACACATCACTGCAAAAGAACAATAAACAAATGATATTAGTCACGAGCAAAACCAAAATAATCCAAAATAAGAATCTGAAAATGCAACATAAAACAGCTATGTGGCATTTATGTGGCATGTGTACTGAAGCACACTGCAGTCAGGTCATTTTAAATAGGCAGTTGTTAATGTTAAAGTCACACGGTTATGGTATATTCAAGTGTCACAATGCATTTTTTTTTTTTTACTTTTTACTGACCTTGTGCCAGCAACCTGGTATTGGAAGTCCAT